>NC_063334.1:90634924-90637046 GCF_021869965.1 Rhincodon typus
ATAGGGGATAGCATTTTTGCAGGAAGGTGGGTGGGAGGAGGAGTATTCTAGGTAGCTGTGGGAGTCGGTGGGCTTGAAATGAATATCGGTTTCTAGGTGGTTGCCCGATATGGAGACAGAGACCTCAATACTCCAGGTGTAGGTTTACCAAGGCTCTGTGAAGATGTAGCAACTTCCTTGTTCCTGTCCTCAAACCCTCTTACAATGAAGGTCAACATACTATTTGCCTTCCTAACTGCTTGAGGAATCTGCAAGCTTGCAGTCAGTGACCAGTATACAAGAACATACATATCCCTCTGTTCATTAACATTTCCCGCTCTATCACGATTTAAATAAAGCTGTACCATTCTATTTTTCCTACCAAAGTAGATATCTTCATACTTATTCTTGTTATACTACATCTGCCATGCATTTGCCCAATCACTCAACTATATTGCCTTAAAACCTCTTTACATCCAATTCACAATCCCATCTAGATTAGCATTGTGAGAAAACTTAGAAATATTACATTGATTCCCTCATCCAAATTTTGGATATATATTGTGAAGAGCTGGGACCCAAGAATTAATCCTTGCAGTACCCCACTTGGGAATGTCTCAAATTATCTGAACATTTTTTTTATTTACTCATGTAAGTAGGTGTCGCTGGCTGGACAAGCATTTGTTGCCCATCCCTAGTTTCCCTTGAGAAGGGTCAGTGAGTTGGCTTTTCAAACAACTGCAGTCGATATGCTGTAAGTAGAATTTGCCCTATTTGCAACCAAAATATTAGGTTTGCTGTCAAAATCTTGATGTAGTCAAACAGAACCAGTTACGGTGTGATTCAATGAGTGTCTTGAAATGTACAAAATACCTAAAATCACAACTGAAAGTTCTGCTAGCAAGTTTAATAGCAATGATTTTCAATAGCTGCTTTTCGTCTGATTTTCTGGTGATGGAGAGAGAATGAAGTCAGGAATTACAAAAATCTTTGGACTTTATTTTGCAGTAATTATAAATTTGCAATGCCCGTTAAACCCTGCAACATTTCTGAGTGGCAATTTTGTGGGTCAGCAAAGTTTTGGGCTGCAATGCAACATGTATTTTTGTTTGAGGTCAGACTTACCATTGTCAGCCTTGTGTGAAATTTGAATTCCCTTCCACAACCCACACTATTTCTGTATGATGTGCAGCTTGTGAAAAACCAAAAAAGAAAATAAGCCTCATTTGGAAGTTATGATCTCTGTAGAAAGCCTGCTGAGGAATCCGGAGCTTTCTGACAGACAGGCATTAAAGATATAATAATTTCACATCTTCCTATTAGATGCTGTATTGTAGTTTTGTTTGTGTGCTCGTGGCTTTTGTAATAGTGCTCTGTCATGAAAAGTTAAGTTGACCATTGCATGGGCAAGCAATTCTTTAAGTGTTGTGATCTCTTAGAATACATTTCTCATTGGAAAAAGTGGCATAATGCATTCAAGATTGCATAAGCATGTGCTGGAAAACTTTCTTGTCATGAGATAGTAGGAACTGCAGATGCTGGAAAATCCGAGACAACAAGGTGCAGAGCTGGATGAACACAGCAGGCTAAGCAGCATCATAGGAGCAGAAAGGCTGACGTTTCGGGCCTAGACCCTTCTTCAGAAATGGGAGAGGGGAAGGGGATTCTGAAATAAATAAGGAGAGAGGGGGAGGCAGATAGAAGATGGATAGAGGAGAGGATAGGTGGAGAGGAAACAAACAGGTTGAAGAGGTGGGGATGGAGCCAGTAAAGGTGAGTGTAGGTGGGGAGTTAGGGAGGAGATAGGTCAGTCCAGGGAGGACAGACAGGTCAAGGGGGCGGGATGAGGTTGGTCGGTAGGAGATGGAGGTGCGGCTTGAGCTGGGAGGAGGGGATAGGTGTGAGGAAGAACAGATTACGGAGGGGGGGACGAGCTGGGTTGGTTTTGGGATGCGGTAAGGGGAGGGGAGATTTTGAAGCTTGTGAAATCCACATCCTGGGCCTCCTGCAGTGCCACAACGATGCCACCCGAAGGTTGCAGGAACAGCAACTCATATTCCGCTTGGGAACCCTGCAGCCCAATGGTATCAATGTGGATTTCACAAGTTTCAAAATCTCCCCTCCCCCTACCGCATCCCAAAAC
>NC_063334.1:90637146-90691327 GCF_021869965.1 Rhincodon typus
ACCACCTCAAGCCGCACCCCCATCTCCTACCTACTAACCTCATCCCGCCCCCTTGACCTGTCTGTCCTCCCTGGACTGACCAATCCCCTCCCTAACTCCCCACCTACACTCACCTTTACTGGCTCCATCCCCACCTCTTCAACCTGTCTGTTTCCTCTCTACCTATCCTCTCCCCTATCCATCTTCTATCCGCCTCCCCCTCTCTCCCTATTTATTTCAGAATCCCCTTCCCGTCCCCCATTTCTGAAGAAGGGTCTAGGCCCGAAACGTCAGCCTTTCTGCTCCTATGATGCTGCTTAGCCTGCTGTGTTCATCCAGCTCTGCACCTTGTTGTCTCGAACTTTCTTGTCATGTTGTGATTTAAACATGCAGAAATCACTGCCTTTGATAAAAATAATATTTTGCTGTTGAAAATTTATAAAAACCTAAACACTTGCTCCATTCCAGTGTTTGACAGGCAGTCAGTTTTGGAATGGAATTTTAAAAAAAAAACATCATTTCATTTTTCAGGTTCATTTTCTGCAGCAGCAATGACCAATATGAGAGTTTGGCTGAATTTCAAAGCAAATAATGACCTGTGATCACCAGGTAATCTATTAATGCAGAGTGTAAGGGGGATAAAAGCATGGTTTAAATGAGAGCTTTAAGAGGTTGTAAATTTTACCAGTCATTGATTTGGCTTCGGAAGAGATCCTTATTTGTTTTCATAGCTGAATGACCACTTAACAAGATTTACATTAATTTCAGTGGATTTTTTTTTCATTTGCACTATCAATGGAATTGTGTAGGAATTACAGCTTTAATAGATTTTTAATGGCATGGCACAGTGACTTAGTGGTTGACATTGCTGCCTCGCAGCGCCAGGGACTTAGATTCAATTCCACCCTCGGTTGACTGTCTGTGTGGAGTTTAAATATTCTCCCCCAATCTTCATGGGTTTCCTCCAGGTGCATCAGTTTCCTCCCACAGTTGAAAGATGTGCAGGTTAGGTGGATTGGCCATGGGAAATACAGGGTTACAGGGATAGGGTGGGGAGGGCATGTCTGGGTGGGATGCTATTCGAAGGATCGATGTAGACTCGATGGGCTGAATGGCCTGTTTCCACATTATAGGAATTCTATGATTCTAATTTTGTTTCAAAATTTAGAAGAAATTACTTTGCTATTGTATGCCTTTTGAAGACTGTACATGATGGATACTGGGTGAGTGGTTATGGAGGATAGCGTGGGGACATAGAATAGCATGGGGAGTAGGAGTGGATATGGAGGAATTGTGGGGAATGGAAAGGAGATAGGCTAATATGAGGGACCATAAAAGATGTATGAGGGCATGACAGGGACATGGTGGATATAAGGGAGCAAGGATAGGTGCAGGGACTGAGGACTGAGATTTTCAGGGCTTAAAAATGGTGTTGGAAACTGGGCTGCTGTCCACAAAAACTAAGACAGGTTTCTAACCAGCCTACTTGTTCAGTCACACTCCTTCTACACTGTGTCATGACTCACAACACTCACTCTTTGCCCACATCTTCCAGAGTCAAAATATGACAAGAATATGTCTCATTTCCTGAACACAAGACAAAACTCCGTCCAGATATTAGTATTTTGGACCATTTGGATCCCATTTTGGGTGCAGGATGTATATTAAAGGGGTCGGTAGTGTCAGAAGCTATTTTACTCAAGTTGCTGGCATAGGAACAGGGCACACAAACTCAAAACATGCAGAATAGGCAGGCCATAATGTTAGTCTATTTAGTTCTAGCATTGCCATTTCTGACCTCAACCCTCCAGCGACTGCCATCTCTAAACCTTGTACAAGTGAATATGCAATAGCAGCAGGAAAGATCTCACACAGAAACAACTTAAAAGGATCATCAAATGTTTCCAGATTAATTGCTGGTTGATTTCTATTGACTGTTGCTATGTCAGTCGACATATTTGAAGGCCTACTGTGCCACATTAAGTTGCTATAAAGAGTGGTGTGGCATATTGTTGACACTTTGGGTTCTGACCTTAAGGGATCAGCTCATACATTTTGCTCCCAGTCATGTGTTTGGTGGCTTGTTTTTTCCCTTGGTTTGCAGTTTAACTTGGAGAATGAGCAGAGGTGACACAAGGGAGGGCAATCTGCTCCAAGAAGTAGGAGAAAAAGGGAGGAGAAGGGCTGCAGCAGGAAGCCAGATCAACCCAGAACATTCTGGGAGCAAATGACCCATCTCAGCCTCATAAAGAATGGTGTCTGATTTCTGTGTTTGATTAAGGAAATGATCAAAGAACTCTGCCAGCTGTTTTAGACAGACCTGCAGATTGACGGGACAATGGAGATTGCTTTGCCAGTGTCTGTAAAGGTGCCTGCAGCCATGAACTTCTCGGAATCAGGCACGTCGCAGATTGGAGCAGTTGACATTTTTAATTTCTCTCAGTTTAACTGAGAAAAGCAGGAGGGATAAGAATATGGTTTAGCTTGGATAGCAGGCTTCCCCATTGTACAGATTGTCATTGTCTGTGCATCTTACTTTGTGGGTGCCACATTTAAATTATAAGAAATAGGATAGATGCAAATATGTCTCTGTCAATGTGTCCACATGTTACAACCAGCCTGTGATGCGCTGATTACATCCTCCTGCCTATTTAACATACCCTGTTGGACAAGAAAGTGGAAAATATGCTGTGAATGTGGGGCAATGTGATTGGTAGAATAAAGATTTCATGGCTGAGGCTAATAGTATCTGCAAGCTCTGAAGGTGCACATAAGGATTGCAGCATAGCTGAATGAGAATGGTATTAAATAATTGTGAGATTTGAGTTGTGATAGAGTTTTTGGGTAAGTGAACGAGGGAAATATGGTACAGTAAACAAAATCGTCATTCAATTATAAAGTAAGACATTTGCTATCAGTTACAATCAGTTACCTTAACTATTGTGTGACTTCTTGAGTCACTGCTTCCAGGGCCTGAGCCTACATTGCTAGCATTAACTTGTTCCCATTGCCTATACAGTGTTTGGCTGGAAGGCCTTTTTGACCACCCCCTGCACCAATGGTTCTGGTGCTTAGTTGGAGAACCTTGAAGCACTATGTCTCTTATTTCACTGTAATCACTTTTATAGCAGGCCACACAGTCTTTCTTCACCATTTGCTGCAACTTTCCCCCTTAAGATACATCTCTTCCTTAAGGAGTACAGACTTAACTTAAACTCATGTTTACTTTTCATGATATTTTCAATTTATTCTAGAAATGTGACCATCACTCGAAAGGTAAAAATGTAATGCCTGTCTCGAATTACTCTTGAGAAAGTGGTAATGAGTCAGCTTCTTGAGTCCATTGTGTAAATACCTTTACAGTGCTGTAAGAAATTTGAGGATTTTAATCCCTAGATAGAGGTGGAACAGTAAAGTATCTATAAGTCAGGATGGTATGCAGTTTGGAGGAGAACTTACAATAGAGGGGTTCCCACACCTCAATTAGGTGGTAGAAGTAGTCAGTTTGAAAGTTTTATTGAAGGGGCCTTGATGAGTTGCTACAGTGAATCTTGTAGAAGAATGCACTGCTGTCACTGTGCATTGGTGGTGGAAGATGTGACTGTTTAAGGTAGTGGCAGATCAAGTGCCTACTTTGTTTTGGAAGGGTTTGAGCTTTTTGAGTGTTATTGGAGGTGCACTCAACCAAGAAAGTGGAGATTATTCCATCACACTGCTGAACAGTAGATGTTGGACAAGCTTTGGGAAGTTGGGGAGTGAGTTATTCACGACAGTATTCTCAGTCTTTGACCAGCGTTTGTAACAATTTTATTTTTGCAGCCTTTGGTCAGATGAGAGCCATTCAGTAGCCTACTTAGTGTTGGCAACACATTGCAAGCATGCAAATGAGCAGGCAGCATGCCATTTGCACGTCGTTTGCATTGGAAGCAACAGGAGCGATTATGCATCACAAACGCTGTGTCCATTTTCATACTTTATCGAATTTTGCACTCTACTACATTTTTGGTATTATTTATTGGAAAATCAAATCAATTTTGCCCCTTTTATCTCTTGGGTTCCTTACATGAAACCTAATAACTTGCTTTGAGGTAGCTTACATAACCCACCATGAGCAACTATATTACTGTAGTAATATGCTATAGTATATGTCCCAAAAACAGAGATCCAGCTAAAACATGTTTGTTGAAGCAGAGAAGATATTAGAAGATGTGACTTGAAAGTACAATCAGAGGTGGGTTTTAAGGAATTTCTTGAAGGGAAATTTCCTCTTGCAAAGGGAAGAGGGAAAAAGGAAAAAATTAGGTCAGGATTCCAAAACAGTGCACAGCCCAGAACATCACAGAAGCCAACCTTCCATCCATGGACTCTGTTTACACGGCTCGCTGCCGCAGAAAGACGACCAACATCATCAAAGACCCATCGCACCCTGCTAATGATCTCCTGCAACCTCTTCCGTCAGGCAGAAGATACAGAAGCCTGAACACAAGCACAAACAGGTTCAGGAACAGCTTCTTTCCGGCCGTTATCAGACTGTTGAATGGAGTCTAGCCTCAAATAATGTAACCTGCAATGTAACCTGCATGGCTCTAAGTCTTTTAGATCTGTACATCCTTTGCTTGCTGTGATCTGCCTGTACTTCTCGTAAACAAAGCTTTTCACTACATTTCGGTACACGTGACAATAAAATCAGTCAATCAATCAATCTATTAAGGCTCAGACAATAATGATGGGACAAAGCTAGGCTTATATTAGCTGTTCTGTCCTGGCTCAAAGGTAACTACCATAATCATGAGACCCCTTTTTTCATATGCCACCAGCAGCTGTGGTGATATTTGAACCTGTGTCCCCAGAGCATTAGTCTGGGCCCATGGATTACTTGTCCAGTGTCGTTACTGAGGATCCTGTATGCTTTACTTCATGCTGTCCCAAACTGTCCTGACACCTTTGATTATTTATGCACATATATATCCAGATTCTCTGCTCTTGCATCCCCTGTAGAATCATACCTTTTATTTTACATTATCTCTCTGCATTCATCCCACCAAAATAAACTACTTCACACTTCTCTCCACTAGGTTTTATTGCCCCCAGTTGCCCTCATATTCCAACCCCTTTATGTCCCCTTGAATTTTGACACTATCATTCTCACAATATGCAATGCTTTCAAGTTTTGGATTATTGCAGATTTTGAAACTGTGCCTTGTACATCAAGGTCGAGGCTATTAGTATGTATTAGGAAGAACAAGGGTCCTAATATTGACCTCTGGAGATCTCTGCTGCAAACCTTCCGACAACTCAAAAAACATCATTAACCACCTCTGTCTGCTCCTTGTGAGTTAGCCAGTTTTATATTTATGTTGCAACTATTCTTTTTGTTCCATAAGCTCACAAGCCTGACAGTCCATACATTACGTCAGTAACACTAACCTCATCAAATCTCTCTGTCACCTCATCAAAAACTCCAGTAAGTTTTTTAAACATAATTTGCACTTAAAAAAATGGATTAAGGCTTTTTTTTTCCCTTTATTCATTCATGGGATGAGGGTGTCACTGGCTAGGCAGCATTTATTGTCCATCCCAAATTGCCCAGAGGGCATTTAAGAGTCAACCACATTGATGTCAGTCTGGGGTCACATGTAGGCCAGACCAGGTAAGGATGGCAGTTTCCTTCCCTAAAGGACATTAGTGAACTAGATGGGTTTTTCCTGACAATTGACAATGGATTCATGGTCATCATTAGACTGGTAATTCCAGATATTTATTGAATTCAAATTCCACAATCTGCCACGACTGGATTTGAACCCAGGTCCCCAGAACGTTATCTGTGTCTCTGGATTAATAGTCCAGCGATAATGTCACTCGGCCATCACTTCCCCTTGGCAGTTTGACCAAAGTGTAGTTGGAGGCAAGGGATATTACAAGGGTAGACATAGGCAGCGTTTGTGATGAAGAGGATTGGGAGATATATAACGTTGTACAGTCAGTATGACATAAAAATTTTAAGAGACATGACAACTGTCATTATTGGACAATATCATGTGGCCTGAGGGTGAAGATGTCTTGTATTCCAACTCACATCAATTACTTGAAATATAACATTCTGCTGGAAGCATTTTCCTCTGGTTTAACCAAATAAATCTAAACTTAGTACCGACACTTATGTGTGTGAGGAATGAAATGTTTGTATACATGGAAAATAATACACAGGTTTATGGAGTTAGGCTACAAATCAGCCTTGATGTCATTGAATGGTGGAACAGGTTTGAGGGGCTGAATGGCTGACTCCTGTTCCTAATAATTATTTGTAATAAATGTCTGCTGGATTCTTTAATACCACATATTTATGCCCAGTTTTTTAGGCTACAGAAAGTAACATATGCATTGTCACATCAAACACACTGTTGGAGGCAAACTCACACAATGTGGGCTATGCAGTCTATTAGAAATGGCATCAGAATCTCAGCTTATGGAAGTATAAGACACTGAAGATGCAATGAGTCTATTTTAAATTGTTGCAGTGGCTAGTAAAAGCAAGGGGCTTGTATGGTATGTATCTGTTGGCTGTGGCATTTATATGTGCGATGTCCGAGCAAGTGGAGCTGCTGAATTTCAAATCTTTACTTTTTCTAATTGGATTTCAGGAACAGTTAATCTTTCTGAAATACCCTGGCACTGGAGATCCACAGGCTGACAATACTGCCTGGCTCCTCCAGCCCATAGGCTTCACTGGTGACCCCAACAAAACTCATGGGGTTGGGAGGATTACAATTAATGTTCTTTGGCTCCATTCCACAAGACAATCCCAAAAATGTTGTCCTGTAACTTTGAACTATATATATTGTGAATTGCAGCTGAGTTTCCACATGGTTCGGCGGACACTCAGCATCAGAGAATGCCAAATCAGTGATAGATTCTTGAGGTTTCTAACGTTATATTCCCAAAATTTCTTGGAAGAAATTTCCAGAGGTCTCTGCTCAGATACAATTGACTATATAGAAACAGATAAAATAGGAGCAGGGGTGGGCATTTGGGCTTTTGAGCCTGCTCCATCACTCAATATGATCATGGGTGATCATTCAACTCAGTACCCTTTTGCCACTTTCTCCGTACACCCTTTGATCCCTTCAGTTCGAAGAATTATACCTAATGCTTTCTTGAAAACATTTAATGTTTTGGCCTCAACCACCAGCCATGGCTGAGAATTCCACAGGCTCACCACTCTCTGGGCGAAGAAATTTCTCATCTCAGTCCCAAATGATCTATCCTGCACCTTTATACTGTGAACCCTAGTTCTAGAATTCTCGGTCATTGGGAATATCCTTCCTGCATTTATCCTGTCTAATGCCATTGGAATTTTATAGATTTCTATAAGATCCCCCTCATTCTTCTAAACGCCAGTGAATATCGTCCTAATTGATCCAGTCTGTCTTCATATGTCAGTCCTGCTATCCCAGGGATCAGTCTGATAAAACTTTGTTGCGCTCCCTCCGTAGCAAGAATATCCTATTTCTGATAAGGACACTAAAAAGCCAAACAATACTCCAGGTGTGGTCTCACCAAGCACAACCGCAGCAAGACATTGCTGATCCTGCACTCAAATCCTCTCACTATGAAAACCAACATAACATTTGCCTTCTTCACCGGCTTACCTTCAGCAACTGGTATCTGCATCCTCCTCACAGGCTCACCCTCCCATTCAACTTTGTGTTATTTGTAAACCTGGACATATTGCATTTAGTTCCCTCATTTCCATTATTAATATGTTTTTGATTAACTGGGGTCTAAATACTGATCCTTGTGGCATCTCACAAGCCATTGCCTGCTACTTGGAAAAAGACCTGTTTATTTCTCTTGTTGTTTCCTGTCTGACAACCAGATCTCTATCCATATCAGTACACTATCCCCAATCCCATGCCCTTTAATTTTACATGCTAATCTTTTATATGGGACCGAATTGAAAACCTTCTGACAGTCCAAGTAAACCACATTGACTCCCCTTATCAACTTGAATTATTTCCTTATAAAACTCCAATTGATTTGTCAAGTGTGATTTCCCTTTTATAAATCCATGATGACATTATCCAATCCTGACTCTGTTTTCCAAGTACACTGCTATTAAATCTTTTATAATTGACTTTAGCATTGCCTAGCGTGTGGCACTGAATTAATAGAATTAAAATTGGCATTTTTGTTTATTGTCACACTGCAAGCCATCCACTTTTGCAAAAATAGTTGTGGCAAAATCATCCAGGTTATCTATTTGCAGACCCACGAAAATTTATTCCAACCTACTAAGATCTGTGATTCTTTTAATCTCTTTCAAATAAATTAAAAAGGGACCTAAGAGGCAACTTTTTCATGCAGGTAGTGGTACGTGTATGGAGTGAGCTGCCAGAAGAGGTGATGGAGCCTGGTACAATTACAACATTTACAAAGCATCTGAGTGGGTATTTGAATAGGAGGGGTTTAGAGTGCTACGGGCCAAATGCTGGCAAATGGGAATAGGTTAATTTAGGATATCTGGTCAGCATGGATGAGTTGGACTGAAGGGCTTGTTTCCATGCTCTGCATCACTATGACTCTATATTACAAAATTTCAACGACCACTTGCAATTCCAAGAATTTTTATTTAGGTGGATGACATCCAAGTACAAATACCGTATATACAATAAAGTCTCATTTCAGATCAATTGACCACTAAAAGTAGTATATTGGCTAAATGGGTAACAAGTCCAAAAAGAGCACAAATCAAAGTGGGGCAGATGAAAAGGGCAGTCCTAATCTATCCCCACTTTAATTCAACACACTCTCTGCCTCTCTCTCTTTCTCTTTCTCCTGATGCCAAGCCTAAGAGAATAAGGGTTTCCACTGGATTGTTGTGTTATTATGCCTGACAACGTACTACAGTCGCTTGTCTTTGATTACTGGTCTTTGGCTGATGAAGAGATTCTCTCATTCTTACCAATGCTATTAGGTGCACTTGAAGGATTTAGAGGGTGATCATCAATCATTCGGATCACAATATGAATGCACTTTCCATGACCTTGAAATGGGACTTGAGCATGGAGTTTCTTGCCCAGAGTTAGAGGATGCTAACCATTGCACCACAAGACCTCCTTATCCAGTGCACTATGAAGTTTAAAAGCTCATAAAGGTGAGTGCAATGACTGTGCTCAGGGCCGGGATTTCAATCATGCATGGTGGCAAGGACAGAAGTGGGCAAGCTTTGAAAATAATGCTCTGGGATGATGCACCAATGTACCAGTCCCTCTTGAATAAGCCACTGTTTTCAAAGCAAAGACAGGGGAAGTCAAAAACCTACTCATCTCCAATTAATGTCGCATTAAGTGGGCTTAGGATGGCTAGAAGACCATTTTCAATTCACAACTCCGATTTGGCGAATGTAGGTGCATGACTGTTGTGGTCAATGCAGGAAAGTGATTATTTTACGAAGAAAGATTTTTGCCACTGTGTTTTTCTATGAGATCAATTTTACTAACTATTCTTGGTTGTTTGGCACTTCTCTCTGCAGTGAGACACCTTAAAAACGCTGTCTCCTCTTTCCTGCAAGGCAGCAGCAGCCTTTGTCAAGGCTATCATCTGTCCTTGACAACCTTGCTCAACCTATCCTGGTTATGTCAGCAACGCAACTGGGGCATCTATATTTGAATACTGTGTTGAGGGAGTGATCCACATGAAACATCAGGTCAGGACCTGGAAATTATCCGTGTGTGGTTTCTTGACAGTAGATTGAAAACCATTATGTCTAACATATTTTAAATCAGTGCAACTAACAATTGACATTAGTCCCAAGTTAACTGTAAGAGTCTGTGAGCTAGATTATAAAGAACATGAAAATTACATCATTGTAGGATGTTGCAATGCATGAATACCCTCTGGAGAATAATTTCCTTGAAGGAAACTCACTGAGTGAACAGATGCAAAAGTCACATAGCCCCATCTGTAATAGAGAATATTCAACAATTCTGTTCTTTTGTGGAAAAAAATGCACATCATTTGCAAGAATAACAGCCAGTTGGAGGCCATAAGATATAGGAGCACAATTAGGCTATTTGGCCCATTTGAGTCTTCTCCACCATGCAATCATGGCTGATAAGTTTCTCAACTCCATTCTCCAGATCTCCTTACGAATCAAGAACCTATCTGTCTCTGTCTTAACTACACTCAATGACTAGGCCTCCACAGCCTTTTCTGCAATGAGTTCCATAGGTTCACTAAGCTCTGGCTAAATTCCTTTCATCTAAAGGGTTATTCCTTAACTCTGAGGCTGTGCTCTCAGGTCCTAGCCTCTCCTACTAGTGAAAACATCTTCTCCAAATTTACTCTATCCAGGCCCCTCAGTATTCTGTAAGTTTCAGTGAGATCACCCCAATCCTTCTATACTCCATGAGCCCAAACACAGAGTCTTTCACTGTTCCTCATATGACAAGCCCTTCATCCCCAGGATCATTCTTGTGGATCTCTGCGGAACCCACTCCGATGCCAGCATGTCCTTCCTGAGATACACGGCCCAAAACTGCTCACAATAGAGATACTAAGATGATGGTAAATGGAGACACAGGAGAACCACACAATCAAGGCCCAAGAGTAGGCCGTTCAGGCCATCTATCTTGCTCCAATATTCAATAAGATCATGACTAATCTGATTTTAACCTTAACTCTACATTCTTGCATATCCCTGATGACCTTTCAACCCGTTGTTAATTAAGAATCTATCAACTTCTGTATTAAAAAAAATTCAAGATTTGATAACTGCTGCCTTTTGAGAAAGGGAATTCCAACGGCTCACAATCCTATGAAAGAAAATACGTTTCCTCATCTCTTGATTTAAATGGTTCACCCCTTATTTTTAAACTATGACTGTTGTTAGTTTGAACAGAATATGTGACAATGTGTAATAATCAAAATACTTTACAGTTTCCTGAAACTTGTACTCAAGAATTTTTCATTAGTAGAACTGAAAGAATCAGCAGATTGCAGGAAACACTATTTAGTTCAATGTGATTTTCTCTTTAAAAGAGCTGGAAGCTGGAAATAGGAGAAGGAGAGAGAGAAAAATTGTCCAAATAGTAAATCCCTAATCAACAGGAATTCATAAATGTCATTCACCTGAATTTGGTTCCACTTATTAGCTCATACATTGTGACTGGGAAATATAAATAGCTGAGAGAAGGAATGGACATTGGGTGACATTGGAAGCCTGTGGCAGCTGCAATGAAATGGAAAAGTATATTCTTGAGGACTTGAGTAATGATTTCAGGAGTCTCATCATGAACAAAATGGAAGAGAATCGTCAGGACACTATCTGAAAATGCGCAGCAGATATTAGCAAAGAACTACAGATGCAGGAAATCTGAAACACAAACAGAAAGTATGGAGAAACTCAGCAGATCTGTAGACAGAGAGGCACTGAGTGATCCTTGGACTCTAAATTTTAACTCAGCTTCTCTCTCTACAGATGCTGCCAGACATGCTGAGTTTCTTCAGCACTTTCTGCTTGCTTGTAACAGTTATTAGAACTGGGAAAAGATTTTAGCACAACATCAGAGTGGGATCCTCAACAATACAGGGCAACATGGAGGACTTGACGGGGTAAATGAAAAAATATTTTTCCCCTTGTGAGAAAGTCTAGGCCCTGTGGGCATAATCTCACAATAAGTGGTTGCACATTTACAATAGGATAGGAAGGAATTGCTGCACTCAGAGGGTTGTGATTCTCCGGAACTGCTTTTCACCATCAGCTGTTGGGGCTGGTTCATAAGTATATTTGAGGCTGAGAGGGATGGATTTTCAATCAGTAAGGGACTCAAGGGTTAATGGAAAAGACAGGAAAGTGGAGTTGAGGATTAGCAGATCAGCCATGATCTCATTTAATAGCGGAATACTCGCTGGGCTGAATGGCTTACTTCTGCTCCTATATCTTATGGTCTTGTGGTGATAGTTGCGGGCATGTTTGCTTTTGTGTCGCTGAAAACGAAGGCCTGAAGGGATGTTATCATTCCCAGTAGGCAGGCTTTGGCTAGTGGCTTTCTGGCCTTGTTTTGTGAAATGTAGGAAATAGGCAAAGTGAATTCTACTTAAGCATGATCTCCTCAGCACTATTTTAGAGGGTTTGCAGAATATCTAGCATTTGCTTTCCCACTAGAAGGCTGCAAATTTCACCATTAATTGGGTGCAAAAGCCGTAATTAGCCCAAGGGTGGAATGGCTCTATTCCCTCTGCCCAGAGTGGTACAGCGCCCCCGTGATGCCTACTGATTTTATGACCCCACATTAACCTCCAACCTGTTGACCTGCTCCTAAGAAAACCACAATATTCTGGTTGTTGATTCCAGAACCTGTATAGCTGTTTTGATTGATGGAAAAATCCTATCTACTTGGAGAAGAGCGTTTGAATTCCCAAGATCCTAGTCAATAGTCATCCTTCAACCAAAACAGATCCAATGGGTATCTAGTTATGAATGATTATGGAACCTTGCTGAGCAAATTGCGTGCAATATTTGCTCACATAATTTATAGTGAAGACTCTTAGACTGTAATTCTTTGATTTGGAAATGCCAGGGCACATTCTCGGCTTATGAAACACATTGTAGAGAGATGCAAATTTGATTTTCTGATCTGTTTTCACTTTTATTACTGTGTAGCTTCTGCAGACACTAAAAGGCCACAGGATCAATGCCAGGATATTTCTTTAGAAGTCTTTGTACATATTTTATGGCTAATTCGCAACCAGATTTGACCCGCTAATCAGTTACCAAGTTTTTTAGGTACATGTATTTTGGCTCAACAGTACCTCAGCCAACTATTTGTTACTTGTCTATGTGTGTGAGAGCTTTAATTAAGCCCATTTTTAAGCTCATAGGCATCCTAGAAATTGTTTGGATTTTCCACAGTTCCGTATTATGGTTCAGTGGCCCACATTCCTTTATTTACTGTCACCAAAACTTTCTTACAATCTTATGTGAATCAAGATCAGGACCCAGGCCTGGCCTCCCAGGAGAGAGAATCACTTACCTCATTAAGTCACCCACTATACCAAGTTAACTAAGTAGTAGGAACTAGAGAGGAAGAACTTCTGAGAGGGCTTTATCTCTCCTATGCTCAATACCAGGCCCATTGCAGTTGTTGTAGAACATTACTGAGCTTGCTTCCAATAGATCTTCTGTATGCAACTCGTTCCCTGTCTCAATTGTTGAGATTTAGGCTTTTCAAACTCATATAAAATATATATATTTAAAATAGCATACATAATCACATTCTTGTGTGGTCATTCATATTAATCAAGAATTTCTTGCATCTCCACTTTAACATTGCTCCAGTCATCTGCAAGTCACAACATTTTTCTTGATCTTCTTTCAGATTCTGAGTCATCATTATTGTGCTCGTCCATCCACACACGGGAAGTGTGGTGAGGAATTTGGTTAATAGATATCTCACCTGACCCGTGAAGATCCACTTGTCTTTCAATCCAAAATACGGTCAAAAGTAGGTTTGAGAACATTTCAGGCTGCTTTTGATTCAACCTTTGAAATTAATCTCTCCACAACTGGGCGTCCGGATATTTCATTAGAAACAGGGACGAAATTATCTGCTTGAGAAGCTAAAGCTACCCATCATAACATGGCAAACACATCCTGATTGATCTCTTTCAGTGGGTTATTCTGGTGAATTTGTGAGGGACCTATCCATTGACAGGAGATATTCATGTTCAAAAATAGAAGATATTTATATACCTATAGTAAATGAATTAGGAACTCGCAAACAGAATTTGATAAATTACTGAATTAAAATAATTTACAGGAGTAGGGGGAAAGGGCAGAGAATTGGGATGAATTGTACAGCTCTCCTGGAGGCAGAATGGTCTCCTCTGTGCTGTATCCTCCAAAATTTCTATGTATCTGTTCTTACATATATGAAAATGTTTCAAAAGATGTTATGGCATCTTTTCGTCAATAGTTTCCTTTGGAATGTTATTTATTTTGCTCTGTCTTTTTATTTAGACTACAGTATTCAAAAAATTAGCTCACTGGGATCCATCCAAGGCAGAATTTGAATTCTTGTAACATTACACTCACCACAAGAAATTCAAACTTATTGATATTTCAAATCAAGTACATGAACAGTGCATATACTGCTGTCCAACTTATCTGAGAAGCAGCATTCTCTGATTTAAATGGTAGTGAGCATTGCAGGCACGACCTCAATAGGACATTGTGGTACTGAGTCAATCACAGATCTTGAATCTAATTTTACCCTGAAGAGAAGATATTATTCTTTGAACTGCAAGAAAATGGTCAGTCAATAATAGTCATAGCTCAGGACAATTCTGAAAACAAGTCTGATAAATATTGGCTCCACTGGAGATACCTTGTAATTGATTAGTAATCACAATTCTCAGGGTACGCAGAGCTTATCGAATAGTAGGTCACACCATTTACTGGAAAATCCTGTAGCACTGGAAGAGCTGTAGCACAGATATTTCATGAATGCTTGGCAAATCCAAAGACAATTTTGTGTGGATAATTTTTAACTTCAACAGGAAACTAAAGCAAGTTTTATTTTGCAGATGAATTAGAATACTTCAGGGATGATGTTCAAGGTTATTTAGTTTTCTGGTCACATTGCTTTGATAATCTGAGTCCGTGAAACTAAGCCAAAGAAGGAAAAAAAGGAAGAATATACCAAATCTGGTAAGAGAGTATTACAAAGTAGTAATGTACTACATCAGCATTGCTTCATAAAAAGAGAATTGAGTAAGGATGTCTAATACAGCAAAATCTCAAGGAGAAATGGTTAATGATGTTCAGGTCAATCTGTTGTTAGGGAAAATTGTATTTGGTTGGATTTCAGAGCTCCTGTCCTACTATAAAGCAGACTGGTATATCATAAAATCATGTAAATTTAAAATGGCATTTTTTAAAAATAAATTTCAAAAGGTTGATTCGGATTTTCAAATCTGGTTGGATTGTTTCCTGAAAGTTGAATGATATGATTTGCATTTCCAATGACCTACTGCCATCATTGACAAATTCGTCCTCACAGGACACCGCTATTCATTATCTGATTGAATGATTCTAGACTGTCAAGTCATAGCTTCAATTTACTTTATAACTAATCAGTGGAAGTGTCCAAAGAAAGTGAAGACAACATCCATATTTTTAAGCTCTCTATTATTTTTTTTTCCCAGGTTGCTCACAAAAATGTCTTACAGATTAATATTCAATTCCTGCAGACTTCAGGACAATCCAAGAGCATTGGCAATCATGTAAATTAGGGCATTAATATACACAAAAATAACTGATCGCCACTGCACCCAACATTGCAATATAGCCAAAGGCTTCAATTTTTTTTAATAATGCTCTTCAAGTCAGTTCTATCAGTAGGACTAATGCATGGAAATAGAAACAACATGATCAAAATTTGTTTTGGTTTCTTTGGTGAACCACAGCAAATAAAAAAAAGTAACAAAAAGGTTTTCAGTATTTCATTCACAAAATCCCAAACGTTCACATTATACACTATACAAGTTAAAATATAAATACAGCATTGTTCTGTGTGCATTGTAAAGAAATATAAAGCAAAAAAATGTACAGAGTGATTTTTGTTGCTGTTTATAAAAAGAGTAAACAGAAATGGGTGAGGCAACCAGCATATTTTCTATTCAGAAATTAATTTACTGCAATTAAAAATTTACTGCTGACCAGATTAAATTTCATTTTCAGAAGAGGTCTTTGTTCTTACCACATGTTAACCATTGGACTTACAGGTCATTCAATTCTTTCTTTCTGCCGTAATCTCTCCATGATTTAAATCAATGGGATTTGGTTCCTCTCAGTATAATTTGTAAGTGGTTTCTGTGCCATCTTTGCACCCATATCCAGAGATACGAATGAAAATTAGACCTCGAGAATATAAAACATATTGCATTGAAATCTGAATCAAAATGATGTACTTAGATCTTTTCCCACAGTGCAAATTATAAAAGCTGGTGGTGCTTTATAGAGATTCCCAAAGGTTAACAGCAGAAATGTTACAAAAATATATAGTTCATTTCTTCTCAATCCCATCCTTTCAAAGTAAATAAAATCCCAAGAATTAAACTAAATTGCCATACGTGATGACCAACATATGCTATACAGCTGCCACATTCAGACATAAACATTCATTTAAAAAATGCACTAAGATGGTTATATATACAAAAATTAATTTATTTTTTTGTTTTTTTTTACAAAAAAAAAAGGTAGGTTTATATTCACCCTTAGAAAAAGGCAGCTCCATATTGTAGTATGGTTAGTGAGGGTTGCAAAAGCTGCCATATCTGAGAAAGTTAATATATTAGCACTTGTGACCTCAGAAAGAACCAAACGGTTTTCGGAAAGGTCATGTAGCGTCCTTTTGCACTTGCTATTCTGATTGCTTGTATCCAGGTGAGTTAAAGAGCAGCTTCACAATGCAGTCTCTGGGCTTGATCCCACCTTGCATCCTTAGAAATACAATACACAGGAATCTTGTAGCTGTAGAAGTGAGAGATTGATTGAGGAAGAGGATGTTCAATGTTTTGGAATCAGACAATTAATCATCCAGGTTCTGCAAAAACAGGTTTCACTCACATTAATGCACCATAACTGCCTCTACTTTCTGCTCACCTAAAACTGCTTATTATAGTGATCAGCCTAGTATATTTGGAGCAGCAATCAAAATGACGCTTGTGCAACCACTAGATTACTAGAAAGCAGCATGTTAACGCCTTCACTTCACTTAACATGACTACTTGAAGCAACGTAAAATGTGGCAAGAAAGTAAGTTGAAATAGCCACTAGGGGTCACTGAAACCACAGCTAATCATTTTCTCATATATATCAAGCTGTGGGTCAGTTAACTCAGTTGGCTGGATGGCTAGTTTGCAATGTATAGTAAGGCCAACAGCATGGGTTCAGTTTCCACACTGACTGAGGTTACCGTGAAGGTACGCTCCCCGACCCTTCGCAACCTTGCCCCTTTGTGTGGTGATCCTCAGGTTAATCCACTACAAGTTGTCTCTCTCTAATGACAGTGCAGTTCTCTGGGACTGTGGTGACTTAACCTATGTCTCAAATAAGTGTAATAAATAATGAAATGAATTTATAAAATATATGTCAAAATTAGCCCAGTAAAGTGAAATGGTAATTTATGATTGGTTTGCAGAAACTGCTGAAAAATGTAACTATTTCCACATGTAATAAACAGAAAACTAATGACATGAAAAGGTGCAAAAATGCTCTAAAATATTTTATATTGTTAAAATAATCCTGCAAACAGATGTGCAGTATATGCACGCATAAATAAAAGATGTTGTCCAATATTTATAAAACATGAGAATTGCTGAACTGTAAAATGCTGAATGTTAAAATTATGAAATTACAATGAACTATGAACAAACAACAGGGCCTCAGCTTCTATTCAATTTAACCTATTCAAATCATCATGAAATGAATGATTTACAATTATTTTAATTATCACATTTTTGAAGACACTGCTGTTTGATCTTTCCCGATGTGCTTTGTCTTTTAAGAAATATTCCCCATCCCAATGTGTTACTAATGGCACTGTTTGGATCAGATGTGGCTCGAATTGCAAGGAACAGTTTCCCACCATTCAGTGGTGCAGTCAGTGCCCTGAATGGAATTTCCTGATCCAGCGATGATGATGCCGGATAGGTTCTTGAGAACTTTTCATTCCTTTCCGGTATAATCCGTGAATATACCTTCGGGAGTTTCGCTGATATGTTGAAGCTATCAGGAGCAAGGAAGAAAACAGAGAATTAACAGACTTCACAAAAAATAATCAAATGAAGAAAATATCTGAATGCACTTTATCTATGAGGGTTAAAATCATCAAAAGTCAGCCAATGCTTTAGAAAGTGAAACACACCATCTGCTGTGGTACTGAGACACACAGACTAAATCCTGCATGTGTCCTTAGCTGGGCAATGAGTCTATGATAAAGTAAAGATGCTGCACCTGGTTCAGTCTTTCTAAGCATGGGAGAAGATAAATCAGTCAAATTTCCAATTCTAATCTTTAGTGAGTGACTCCTACTAGGAAATGTGGGACCATGGATATTGGACTCAGTCAGAAGTAAACTTAACTGCTACACATCCTTATAATGGCAGGATGCCATTGATGGTTGATCGCCATGGAACCACATCCCACCATGAGCAGGTGCCTTCCTAAGAAGATAGGACTGCAGCTTTCCTACAGGACATTTTAAGCCACCTCTCCTCAAGCATCATTCAACTGGCAGGAAAATCAAATTACACAAATTTAAAAAGTAGTTATTTTTTTGTTGAATCTGGATTTATTTACAAGTAAAATGAATGTCTAAAATAGTCAGTCTTAATAGGTCACTCCCAACAAAATATTTTGGCCACACCTATTAGTTATGTTTTGCTGCAATGCTGAGAATTCAAACTGTCTTGTTTACATTCCCAACAACAGGACTAAGTAATAATGTAGTGCATTCTGAGAGAATGAATAGGAATGTGATCAACCTGTTCTTTAGCTTCAAACTTACAGATGTACAATAAAATTGTTCAGATTATGGCCTGGAAGAAAGATGAACCTTATTTAGGAATTAGAGTCAGTAAAATGTAAAAGCCCAAACTAACTTCTAGCTATGATGTTACTGAAGTTAACTTTCCAAGAATAAATGATAAAGGAGCTGCATAGTATGATCCTGGCAGTGACAGTAATGTTGTATTTTATACTGAATTTTGTACATGAAATAGCATATAAACTGTCTAGGGAAGGCAGCAGGTGTAACTTGATGAAATCCACAACAACACAAGAAAATTACGTGAAAATAATAAGATCAACATTTGCTTAAGCAAGTTACAATCCTGTTGCAAATACATAAATAATCAAAACTACGGGTGCAGTTTCCCTTCTCTGGAAGTGGCATGATAAGGAAATAAATTGAGTGACTCTGCAATGAAGAGAAACTTATACTTTCTTGTCACTGCTACAATTAAGTATTGGGCAGGCAGGTCCATTTGGCAACTTTCTCAACTTGCTAGCAATTAAGGCTCTTAAATGTCAATTAATGGTGGGAAAGGCCAGATGAAGACATGGGCTGATAGTTATGTACTCAGCTAGTTTGGGAACTGCTTGCTCGATGTTTCTGAAATACGAAGAACATTGGAGTAAGATTATTTAACCACAAGTTATGCAAAAGCCATGGGAAAGGTAAATGTCACTGGACTAACAATGTACAGGCTCTGGAAACAAGGGTTCAAATTGCACTTTGACAAATGCTACAATTTAAATTCAATTTACAAATCTAGAATATAAAGCTAGGTCAGTTATGATGATGCTGAATCTATTTTTGATTATTGTGAAAAACTGGTTCACCAAAGTCCTTCAGGGAAGGAAATCTAACGTTCTTCCTAGAAATTGCACGAGTGGTGATAACTACTTGCTTTAGATCATGCTGTGGCTGTTTTATTGAGCAGTGATTGGCTTGAAGAGGTTCTCACTTATCTAACTCAATTAGAGGAAAGCCTGCTGAGAATCAGGTGATTGGAGGCAAACTTCCTATGAACAAGCTGCCCAGCTGATCTCTCTCATTTCTGAAAGGAAAAACTCTAACATCAGTTCAGGTTAAAACCTATCTTTTCTTTTGAAGAAGAGATTGAAAGAATACTTAAGGTAGTATTTTCTGAGCAAGCTGTGTCTGCACCAAGTCTGCAACTTCAGAGACAACAGTGCTTGATTATTGACCTCATCACACATGCCAGAACATCACAGTAATACCCTACAGAATATCCTATACTTTATCCTTTTGCATCTATGTTCTTTGTACACAATACAAAAACATAGAGGGTATAAAATACTGGGTCTACACTAAAGGATTTAACAGGGGTATAGAATACAAGAGCAGGGTGTTTATGATGAACTTATTTCAGACCCTGGTGAAAACTCAGCTGGAATACTGTGTACTGTCATGGACATCATACTATAAGAAGGATGGTAATGTATTGGATAGAGTGCTGAAGAAGTTTAATGAGAATGGTTCCAGGGACAAGAAATGTCAGTTATAAGGAAAAATTGGAGTGATTTGAACACTTTCCTTGGAAAGGAGAATGCTAAGCGGAGATTTAATGTATGTTTGCAAAACTATGAGAGATCTGGACGGAGCAGAAAGGGAGAAAATGTTCCCACAAGTGAAAGAAGAATCAGAGTGAAGTTTTAAAGTGTTTTGCTAAACATCAAACGCAAGGTGCAACAAATCTTTTTGTCATGTTGATAATTTGGGTGTGGAAGTGTGGTACAGGCAGGTTCAATAAGGCATTCCCAAAAGAGCATTAGATTTTTATTTAAATAGCGATTTTTGAAGGCAGGAGATTAGCATTTACTTTTAAATGATCAAAGAAGCCAGTGCAGACACAATGGGCTGAAGGACCTCCTTCTGCACTGTAACAGTTCTCATTTGCCCAGAATGTGTTACTTGCGAAAACTTACAGGAGTAAAATTTTTATTTCTCTCTAACTGCCTGTGTATTTTAACCAATTAGTGCAACTTTATTAAATGAATTTTATTTTGATAATAAACCAATAATGCATTTATAACTTGTTTGATCTTCTTATTTAAAACTAATATAGTTACGACATTTAATTGGTAATCTTGCAACCTGAATAAAATATTTTTGTCTTATCTTGTGAGTCATGTACTGGTGGGACTATAATAATCATGCACTCCCCCAGTTTTGGCAGTAATAATATTTTAAACATCAAAAAAAAAGGTTTTCTACCTTTTATTTTCTATTTTCCTCTCTTCCGATCTCATAAAATATCTATGAAACTTACGTGTTATGCAGGCGACTTTTGGTTTATCCCAGTATCCATTGGTTCGACATTTAATGACTGGAAAGTGGCGTTGGATAAAGCCTGCACTGCAGTGGTACCTGATCATCGAATTTATTTCATATCGAGGTTTCAATTTCCCAAACATCCTGGCATTCTTCACAACAGGAGGTTGACCGCAGGCAACTAAATTTAAAAGAAGGAATATCTTCTGTATCAATAATGATAACTTATGTAAATACATAACCATGTAAATACATGGAAGGAAATTTGCTCCTGAACATACAAAGTAATGGCAACCACTTTATATCATAGGCTGAGCGGAATCACAAAAGGAAATTAGGAAACACAAAACAACTTCTACACACTCATGAGATAACAGCTAAGAAACCAATATACAGGGGTTTAAAAGAAAACTTTGGTACAAAGTTGCAAATCACTTATCATTTTCTATAAAGCAAGGGCTTAGCATCTAATGTAAAAATCTTTAGTAATTGATAAAATCTTTCTTCTATTAATGCAACTGTTTGGCTGAAGTTCAAACCAAGGAAGAACAAAGTACCATTTTGCTCATTTTAAGGTTGTGGGGACAAAGGCTTTGAACAGCAGCTAAAGTAATTGTAAAAAGAAAGTCTATGGTATCTCTGGTACACTATGATATTTTAAATGAAAATCAGAGCATGTGTAAACACTCGTTAAGATTTAAGGACCTAATGTTTTGCAATGAATGCACTCTGAAACACACAGGCCAAAATTATTAGAGCAAAACCAATAAAAGAACCAAAACACATATCAGTCTGTACTCTTGTCCATTATCTAGTCATCACAACTGCAAAGTGTCTATAAATGTCAAATGATGTCAGCACGAGCTTAGTTATAATGCCCTCTAGGGTGAAAAACCTGTCAACACTCTGCTGAGGTGGAACGTGCAGAAAATAAATAACTAATTGAAGCACTATAATATTGCAAAGATCCGTTTTGTATTGAATGAATACCTCTGAAGATCCTTTTCTGTGGAGGGCGAGTGAAAAATATTTTGACATAATAAGCAAAATATCAAGGTGTTTTCCACTTTTGCATTCTAGGGACATATCCATACAGCAGAATGTTATGTGCCCTCTTAGCCTATGACTTTCCACCCATTAAAATGTGTGAATAAAGAGTCACAGGTTTGGGGTATGCAGATTATTGGTATATGCTTCCATTATATGAACCAAGAAGTGTCTTCATAAACCTCTTTACTATTTATTGCTGTTTTATGTTTTCATCCATGGGTAGGGTTTTGAAGATATGTTCAAGGTCAGGTATGAGAAGAAGGGGTAGAGACAAGCATATGCCAGATCTCACCTGTGCCTTTTTTACAAGTGTAGGTTAGGTGGTAGTTACATGGAACATCATTCCACTGGCCATCTTCATGCCAGATCATAACAACACAGTCCTCTCCAGTAGAAAAGAAACTGTCGGGCTGGTTTGGGCGCCAGTTTTCGTATTGCTATGTGAGAAACAAAAATGACAAAGATAAAAGCTAAGTACTACAGATGCTGGAGATCCAAAATAAAAAAAAAGAACAGGAAGTACTGGAGAAATTCAACAAGTCTGGCAGCAACTTCAATTTCAAAGAAGAAAAATCAGACTTGTTTGTGTCTCCACAGATTGCCGTGTTTCTCCAGTGCCTTCTATATTTTATATGACAAGATAAAGACTTTGAATGGAATCATCTGGTTTATCAGTAACAATAACCATCATAGGATTATAATAACTGTGCAACAGCTTTTGAGAACTGACTTAGCGTGGTAACATAGCGTAGTACAGAAGTAAATGAGCTTCAAAGCCCAAAAATAAAATTAAACATTTTCATCTGAGCTCTAATTGCTGTGATGTTGATACTGGCCCCATAGTCATGCCAAATATTAATGCAATTTATACCAATTATAATGAACTGTCACACTCAATGTAGAGATTAACGATATATAGTCAAGGCAGATGCCAAAATAATAATATTTTGTTATAAAAGGTAGTGTAATTTCATTGAGAATTGAGCTTTGAATAATAAAAGATTTACTAAACGATAACATTCTAGATTCAGTGCCTGATGGCTACCTGATCTTGTGTTCAAGACAATCAGAACATGCCTGCCACAATGCTTTTGTGCTTTAACATTGCAGTGGCCCTGTTTTGAGGACACAGAGACTGGTGTTTTATGTTTTTCTGCTATAAAAAAAGGGCCTGACTCATATCCTGTGAAATAAGATTTACTGCCTATCTCATATCTTGTAGCATATGATTCACTTTCTAATTGCCCTCTGTCCTAAACCAAGTGATCACATTTTCTTGGAATGCTTTTGTTTGATTTCAATGGATGTCTGCCATTGTCTGGAATCAACTCTTTGTGTTTCTCAATATACATAGGCTCTTCCTTTTAAAAATCAAACTGGAATTTATTTTACTAAATTAATGAAACTCTGAAAATAACATTTTACTTGGACAACTTCAAAATGACATTGAACAATTACATCTTTTTAGTTATTGGTTAATGGAATTGTCTTTGCCTGGAACAATGCAATAATAATACTCAAGGCATGAGTGTGCCAAGAGGTAACAATTCACCACATTTGCAATTGGGCTGGTAGTCTATTCCTCTACTTGCATCAACAAACACATCCATTCTCCTGATTTTGTGGTCACTAAACATGCTTAACGTGTCGTGAATAACTATTCTCAATTTAATATCTCAGCTCCCACACTTTTGCAGCAAAATCTAAGTTCTAGTCTCACCCCAAAGAGGCTGATATCTTTAAGAATGATTTACTTTACAGTACAAAAGTATATATCATAAAATATCAGTAAATTAACCAATTGGACCAGGCTAATTGAGCATCACATGTAACTGAAAAGACAACAAAATAGTTGTACTAGTTTACACCCTAGTGTCAACTTAATGCATTTAAGATAGAAAAAAGAAATACATTTTTAAATTAGAAGCTGCTGGAAATTCTCAGGCCATCAGTCAGCACATAAAGAGAAAAGTAAGTTAACATTTTGCTCACAACCTAATTTAAGATTTCGAGTATTTTAGTATTTTTAAAAAAATCTTGAATAAAGTCTGTCTTCATTTTTTTTTGGTTCAGTCCTCAACCTATGAATTTCAATTTCAATTTCAATTGTTTATAGAATCCAGTAGCATTGGTGAGAAAGAAAACAAGACATATTGCCCTTCTTTGGGGAGAGTATTTATTGACTTGCTCAGTTTTACGCCTCTCATCCATGCCAGTAGTCTTTTACGTATAAGTGTTCACAAAAATTAATATCTGCCACCCGTTTCTCTTAACCTTAACAGTGACATTCACAAACCTTAATAATGTAATTGGCAAGACATTAACATTAATGTTACAAGAGTCTTGCACTCAATCGTAAATTACCAGTTTAAAAATAAAATTTATACAAAACAATATTGTTTACATAAACAAAATTCTCACAAATCTCAACCATTCCCCATCATTTTAAATTCAAATTAATTATTCTCTATCAAGCATTCCAGCTTCAATCAACCTTGTTTCTGCAATATCCTCTAATACACTTCATACTTTTCTGTGTAATTTAGATTACAAAATCCCCTACCTTCCTCTATATAACCAATGTTAAGTCATCAGACATTACATTCCTGCATCAAAACTCCTTTCTAAACCCAGCTGCCTTTAACTTGAACAATCGCATTATTAATGTCTTTCCAGCACATTGCGTTTTACAAACATGGCTTCGACCACATCCCAACTTGATTTCTGTGTAAGATTTTGCTTCCAATGAAACACCTTAGGACAATTCTTAGATTAAAGATTGCACATAAGTTGTTGAAGTTCTAAACTATAATATTAAATGGTCTTTTTCAATTATAGTATTTTACTAATTTGCACCAGCTCTTTACTTAATAAACTTGCAGGAAATAATTAAAATGTATTTGTGTGCAGATGCAACTTTAAAATGAGGTCAATGTTTCTAACAGCATTGAGATTTCAGAGTAATATTTTAAACCATGGATTCTAAACTGTCTTGGCAGTGCTGCTTTTCGTGGCCGTTACTAGACTGTAGTAAGTGCCAGGACATTGTATCAGACTTCAGCGCCTTGTTAAAATTCGGCCAAATCAGATAAGGCAACTTATTAAAGGGCTATTCTAACCAAGCTGCTTAGTTTTAGTTGGAATTATATACCTAGATAAAAATTTAAGGATTTTCTAGTAACGGTAACTTCATAATTATGGGTTTTATATAAGAATTATTTTACATTTTATTGTACTTTTATCTGATCATTTGCAATGTTATGACTCAGTTAGCCAGACAGCCAGCATGTCATACAGAGTAATACCAATAGCATAAGTTCAATTCCCACACCAGCTGAGGTTACCAAGAAGGACTTGCCTTCCCAACCTCTCCTTTCACCTGACATATGGTGACCCTTAGATTAAATCATCACCAATTCTCTCTCTCTCTCTCTCTCTAACAGGGAAGGAGCCCTGTGCTCCAATTGGACAATGGTGATTTTATCTTGATAGCTAGTGAAATGTATTATAAAATGCTTAAATATTAATGCCATTTTCCATTAAAGTTTCTTTTTTCAGTAATACGCCTGCTCGTCTGAACTGAGAGGTAGCTGCTTGTTACTAATTCAGGGTTTCTGCTAGGTAACAACTCTTGGGTCAGAAGGGGGAAATCCTCTTAAAGTTCAAAAGTATTATGTTTGAAGCAGACAGCAAACACAACCATGTTTCAAAAAGCACGCCAGCATATGTCATGTATTTTTCTATACGCATATTTGGTTTATTATGTTGGGTGGCAAGGTGGCTCAGTGGTTAGCACTGCTGCCTCACGGCACCAGGGACCCGGGTTCAATTCCAGCCTTGGACGACTGTCTGTGTGGAGTTTGCACGTTCTCCCCGTATCTGCATGGGTTTCCTCTGGTGTCCTCCCACAATCCAAAGATATTCAGGCGAGGTGGATTGGCCATGCTAAATTGCCACAGTGTTCAGGGATGTGTAGATTAAGGGGATGGTGTGGGTGAAATGCTTTGAGGTTCGGTATGGACTTGCTGGGCTGAAGGGCCTGTTTCCTGTAGGGATTCTATATTTCATTTGATGGTCCAGAATCTATTCTACCAAAACAAAAGGGTTTTCTACAAGAACACTGACTGAGAGAAAGCTTGTCTTACAACTCATGATTTGGTACGAGGTGTAAACAACCTGTAGACTGTTCTATGGACTGAATGGATTCAGACCACCAATTCACACCAGAATGAATTGATACACAGTGTGAAGCCTAAATGGGAACAGGAGATGTAGAGTCCCACACTTCACTACATGTCAGTCAATCTTATTAGGACCTGAAACACAAGTTATACTGCTCCTTTTCTCTTGATGTGCACCAAAAAATTCTTGAATCATTGCAAAGTAGCAATATAATTGCCTATCGCAATTCTGCGAGCTGTAGTTGATCTGTCTAAGTGTGCTGCTCTCAGATTGCGTCTCAATTCATGCATAAACTAATTTCTAGGCTGACAAGTTTCCTTCCTCCTTTAGCACTTGGTGCAAACTAGTTTCACTAACTTGACACAACTGAAACTTGTAAGTAATGTACATACTGTGAGTAAATTGATTCATACCTAATGATAAAGTGAAAACTGATTTTACCTAATCTCTGTGGTGCTAAAATATATTCATTTCAGATAAATATATTAAATGGGCTCCTAATGACAACATATGTAGCTCTCATTAACGCATTGCTAATTGTTCAGTCACTAATTAAGAATTGAGTTCTATCTGCCTCTATTCTCAGTTATCTTCCACAAATTTTCTTAACTTCATAAAATTTGTGTAGTTTTCAAGAGACAGCAGTGAATGTTTCATAAGTATTCTTTAACTATGTGTATACTAATTTGTGCATAAAATAAAAATGATTATAGATGATCACCTTTTAGCAGCACGGTTTTACAGAAGAGTAAGTAAACCACTGGGGAAGGGTTTCCTGCACAATCTGAAAATTCAGTGAGGGATGCATCCCCACTGATACCAGCTGCCCCACAGCTATTTAATATTTGTGGCAGGGATTAGTTTAGGGGACACATCCACCCCTCATGTACAGAGGAGGTTCTGTTTTAGAGAATTGCTGCTCAGTTGGATGGCAAGCAGCTCTGTATTCCCAATGTTACCATGATCGAGCAGTAGCCACTGCTGGAACTAGAACCCAATTCCTGAAGAAGAGGAGGAGGCCAGACTGACAGAAAGTCTCGGGTATCAGTGGGGCCTGGATATGAGGTGCCAGGGAAGAAAACAAAGGCTTTGGATGGGAGGGGCTTGGAAGGTCATGGATGGGAGGATTAAAGTGGGACATGACTTTGAGGATAGTCTGCTTCTGACAGAAACCCCCAAAGCAAGCCCCTGTCTACAACACCCCACTTCCTCTGACCAACACCAAGCATTTGGAAGGAAAGCTGCCCAAATATGTGCTTAGCATGGGCCTCCATTTGCTGTGGATATAACAATGGTGGGGTGGGATGAGGCATTTACGACCTCAACAGACTCAAGAGTGGCAGACCACTGAAGGCTTTCACCAATCCCCTGTAAATGCTTAGGTCAAGTACATACACAATGGGCAAGCCATGTACTGCATTCAACCGCTCATTCAACCTCCTACTCAACCCCGACTTCAAATTTGCCAGCAAGGACTGTGAAGCCCCTATGATTTTCTTCTAGAAATTTGGCATTTCTCCTGTTACCCTTCTAGTGAAGGTGAGTAACCGTTTAGTAATATACAAAAAACTAAAGAGACTGAATTTTAACTGGCAAGAAGTTTGTGGAAACTCCCCAGTGTATTTTGTGATTAAACATTTCAGCCTGATCTCGGTAACAATAGAAAACTACATGGTGCAGTTTAATTTAAATTATTATGAATGACAGCATGGTGTAATTGACAGGAGGGTATAACAGCATAAATGTGATAGAGAGGGCTCCTGCTGTTATAATGAGAATCATGCCAATAAATATCTCTCCTTTCGACACCTGTTCTTAATTGGGAATGCGCATTCATAAGGGGCATTTTTTTTTCCTCTGCTTAGCGTCAGGAACCGATCACAATTTAATTGTGTCCTCCTATCTTTCACTGTGAGTAATATTCACCAGGCACTGGAGACCATGCTAATGCAGCTTGCCTCTTTTCCAGCCAGATGTTAGCAAGGTTAAGTGGTAGGCTATCAATTACTGCAGCTTGACTGTCCCTGTTGGGAGGAATGCATGAGCTCTCAGTTGGGCTGCCAAACAATAACTTGGTTACTTCAGATGATCCATCAGTGCAAGTGAAAACTGAAGGCGTATGCTGTAAATTCAACTCCTGCTGAGTTACAAGATGATACTAACAGTAACCATTGTAAAATCTGAAGCCTTCTTCTCCCGTTCACTCATCAAAAAAGACGAAAAGAGAAACAACAGCAGACTGTCACCTGAAAAGAATGGCCAAGATTTAATTTTCATGCAAATTCTTATGTTTCTCAATTAACTTGTTCCAGACAGGGCCATTATGGGTTAGGCACAGGAAGGCATGTACCTTCCTTAACTTTTGGTCTCCTTGAGTTCTCCAGGCTACATTTACTGTACCATCCTTACCACAAAAATATAGGACACTTGCTTTTGCTAACAAACATCCCAATGTTCACTGTGAAAGGTGGAAGGAAGGAGATGCCACCTCCCCAGAATTTTTTGTTTTATCACAGATCTGCTTGCAATTGTTATTGAACATGATATATGGTGATCAACGGGTTAATTTCAATATTAAAATGTACCATTTACAGGGTATGACGTACACTCTTTGACTCCTGTTTAGAGCAGTCATGACATGATGAACTGTACAAAGAAAACTCAATTGCTGTGAGTAGTGTGACTCAATTTCACAACATGGAAGTTCTATTTAATTTTACTTTACTGTATTTCTGAATGGTAAACAAATTTATTGCAGTGATTTAGAGGTTTCCTTACTATATGCTAGTTACAATCCTTTTCATTGATACATTACTGACAGTTCTATCATGTGGAACTACTTAGCAGAACCTTGTGATTGCTGAAACTATGGCCAGAAAGTGTACAACATTTAGGTCATTTCAGATTTACTATTAATGATCAACTTAGCAAGGGATAATTACCTATGAAAATGGGAAGCTGTGGATTCATACGTGCTGATAGCTGGTATCACTAGCTGGTGAAAACTGGTCAAGGTTACTGCTAGCCTGTAAAAGTCACTTCAGTCAAATTTGGATTTTATTATGGTGATTTATTTACTAGTGTAGTTTTAACACAGCCCTGGCTCTAAGCTATAACTAATGTAGATGCTGGAGATCTGAAACAAAAAACAGATATTGCTGATGAAACTCAGCAGGTATGGCAACATCTGTGGGGATAAAGTAGAGTTAACAATTCCCGAGTCCAGGAAGTATATAGGTAGAGACAGAACCCAGAGAGAGAGAGATGAATGAGGTAGGCACATGTGGGGATTATTGAAAGTGGTCCATAAAGTTAAAGTTAAAGTTTAAGGAGAATTTGTCAAAGTGAGGATGAGCTCGGCCAGGCAGAGGAGGTGATTGTGGATGGGGGCAGTTCAGGCCTTTCCAGGAAGAAGCAGAGAGACCTAAGCCTTGTACTACCCATCTCTGCATTTTCTGCCCTCTCCCCTTCTCTTCTCTCCACCCCCTCCCCCTGGCAAAAATGACAGCGTACCCCGGTTCTTATTTACCATTGTACCAGCCTCCGCATTCAGATGATTGGAAGCCCCATTTCTATCACCTCCAGCGGGATATTACAGGCAGACACATATTCCCTTCCATTGTCAGCATTCTGCAGGGACTGTTGCCTCCAGGATACTCTGGTCCACTCCTCCTCCAGTCCCAACACCTTCCCTCACCCACGCAGTACCTGCCCATGCAATTACAGAATGTATAACACCTACCTGTTTACCTCCTCTCTCCTGACTGTCTAAAGCTCTCGTCACCCCTTCCAAGTGAAGCAGCAATTTACTTGCATTTCATTTAATCAGTTCTATAGTATTCGCTGGTCACAATGCGGTCTCCCCTACACTGGGAAGAAGAACGCAGGCTGGGTGGCCGTTTTGCAGGACACCTATGTCCTGTCTGTAAAAATGACCCTGACCTTCCAGTTGCCTGCCACTTCAATACACCACTGCGTTCCCACACTAATGCTTCTGTCGCTGGCCTGCTACAGTGTTCCAGTGCGTCTCAGCACAAGTTCCAAGAACAGCATCTCATTTTCCACCTGGGGACCCAGCAGCCTCTGACACTCAACATTGAGTTCAATAACTTTAGATACAGCTTCAATCCTTCCATGTTTTTCACCCACTCCAACTCCTACTCCTGTTATGGCATGGGTTGCTTTCAGTACAGCTTACCCATTCCTTCCTACTCTCAGCTCTCATTATTACTTATTCAGCTTCTCTCTGCCCTGGCCTACAATCAGTATTTCTCTCATCCACTTACCCCTTTCATCTCTCTCTCTCTCTGGGCTCCATCTCCAATTATCCGCTCACCTCTCCTCCCACTAACACCACTCCCCTCGTTTTCTGATGGAGAGACTCCAGACCCAAAACGTTAACTCTGCTTTCTCCCCACAGATGCTTCCAGATCTGCTGAGTTTCATCAGCAATTTCTGTTTTGGTCTCATCTATAACTGTTTGGTGAGCAGTGAATAGTGTGATTTGTTAAGAATGGTCAGCATTTCAACAGGGTATTCTGATCTATTTCAGGAACTGCTTTAGTGGTCCTTAGAGCAGACGAGAATAAAAAAATTGTACACAGTTGGACAAGGCTGGGCCATATGGGTTGAAGTAGCTACATGTGATCCCAGTTTGGTGCCATGTTGAGCTGCTGGGTTGGGAAAGGTTCCTATTCATTGTTGAAATTGTGTGAGGTGAGCTCAGTTATGATCTCACATTCGGTGACTACAGCACAGGTATGAAAAATGGCTGCTTAAGCCAAAAGGCAGGCTCTCAGTGGCACCCAGAAGAGATACCCACCCAATAGTTAGGCCTCGGAAAGAAAGAAAAAATGAGAATGCAGGAAAATCTGGCGCAACCTCACAGACTGATGTCGCCACAGCATCTTAACTGATCTACCTGTAATCCCTGTACTGCTTGTGCTTGACCTGCAGAACTGGCCATGGTCCAATCCCTGGGCTGATCCCAAAACACTGGTTGAACCAAGTCTCTAACAGATTGTGGCCAACACCCTTGGAGTGGAATTGGATGAGATCCTTGACTGGCAGTGCTGGCATTTCCTGACTGATTATCATCCCCTTTGACCTCACTATAGACTGCTCTCTTTTAGACTTTCACTTATGACAATTTTCCTGAGGCATACGCAGTGCAATTGCCATGTAACCTTTTGTCACCAACTGTAGGTGTGACATTGATATAGCACAGTGGCTCACAACGACATTGATTGATTGGTTATCCCCACCATAACAAGCCGCCTGCCCCGACAACTATGCTCAGTATGAAATGTGAAGTAAGCGCAAATGGGCAGCCTACAAGTGAGCACAAAGTGAGTGTGCACTAATAAAGCAAGACAAGATAAGATGCATCCTGTGTAGATGCACAAGGTGTGTGTCTGTCCCTGCACACAAAGTGCCCTGGCAGAACAAGCATGTCACAGGTGTCACTGACTTCCACAGTAAAGCATTGTGGAGCTGAAGTCACTTGTGAGTTGGTCCAAGAGCAAATCTATTGATGTGGTGAGGCTGTTGGTTTGTCGATGCTGACTTGTGGGAACTAAGGGTCAAGAAGAATGATGGCCATGGAGCACACAGGGACATTGTGCTGAAGAGACAATTGGATGCTGGTCAGTAAGCTGTGCTAATCGCCCTGACTTACACATATTAGGAATTATTTCTTGGGGAAAGGAAGGGAGAATAATAAGAAGGATATGCATGAGGTAAGGTAGGGTGGCAGGTGTTGGGGTAAGAAGGAGTTCCACATGATGTCTTTGGCTTTTTCAATATTCTACAAGCCATGAAGAGTGGCCATGAGTAAGAAATTGGAGGATAATGGAATTTATATCTATCAATGAGCTCAAGAAGTTCACAGTGCTTCACAGTCAATTTAGTGCATTTTGGAAGAATAGTGAATACATTTCAATGTCTTCAGGGAATAAAAAAGAAAAAAACTTAGGTAAAATTGTATTTAAGTTATTTTCTACTACCATTAATTAATGATAGTAACAGTGTTATTGGTCTTAACTGTGAGGACACACTAGAGAAAATGGGGCTCTTCATGAATGAAGTCAAGAGGAAACCCTATCAATGTGCTCAAAATTACTAATTTTTTGAGATACACTGAGAAAACAATTTCCACTGAGCAATCAATAAGGGAGATAAATAAATAATGACCCAAATGAATGAAAGGACAGGTTAAGACAATTTAAGATGATTGTAAGGATATGCACTCTGTGACTAAAAACACAGATGGAAGCAGAATCAGTCTTGGCTTTTGAAATAGAATATATATATATATTTCAAAAATATGACTTTTCAACAGTATGGGGAAGGGAATAGGGGCTCAATGGAAAGCAGCGGGTAACACGCATACAAAGGAATGAATGGTCTTCTCTACTATGACAGAATCTGTTCTACAATTTATGCAGCAAATATGATAGTGTCGAAATGCTGAAATTTTTTTTTTAAAAAAAGGTAGAAAGTATGCTTCCATCAAAGATTTTAACAGTTTTCAGCCAATGTAAAACACTCATGTATGTTTTCCCCATCAGTGCATCACTAAGTAATATAGTGCAGATTGGAGGGGCTCTTTACTGATTTTCCATGCGATCATCATTACACAATGCTCAAACTGGCCAACGATACTAGACTAATTATGCTGCATCAAAAACAAACATACCATCAAGGAGACTTTTCTTCTCTGAAGAAACCAACTCAGGATTTCTCCCACTGGATTTTGTCTCAGTGAGGGAAATCTGTCATATACACCACTTCTGCACAATGTCTTGGGAGTTTTATGTCTCAACTTACATTTACAATATTGGTGATCTAAACTAAGTTACCACATGCAGAGGTGACTCACCTCTTCATAAAAGCTCAATTATATTAACAACTGCTGCTGGAGCACATTGTGTGTACCTCAGCAACAGGTCTTAGGAATGGCTCAGTACAGAAAATCTATAAATATGTCTGCCAGATCACCAACAGCATTTGGTGTAATGCACTGGATGCTTTTTTGGGCTGTATTCAGGAACAGGCTTGAAATGAAACTAGCACTATCACACTGAAATACCTTATATAGTCAAATAATGCTAATAATTCAAACAGCATAGTACGTAAAGTCTGTGGAATTGCAAAGAATTTTTAAGGGGAAGAATTATGCTCTAAACGTATTTCTGCCAGGTTTTTAATAATGGGGATTGTTTGATGGTTCACCTTATAAACTCTTTTTTTTAAATAACATGCTGAAGTGTCAACAGTGGAGTTTCTTTTGGCTCTTCATTACTCAGTCAAACTATAACTCTTAATTTATATCTACATTGTATTAGTGGCTCACAATCAAATGCTGGAATGAACGACCATGAATATCAATATGATTCACAATGTTGCTGTACTGTTTGCAATTAGGAATGAGCACAAAAATAGTTTGAACTGAACCATCATAAATCAATTAAAGAAATTATTTAGGCAATTTACTTTCAGAGGTAGACGGCCACATGTTATCAGTGCTGTGAGAACTTCTCTTTCCCCATTCTAGCCTTTTCTTGTTTCTTTAATTCTCAATAGATTGCAAAAGTCAACATAGAGACAGCCTGCTTGGTACATAGCCCTCATTCTTTAGTGAGGAAGTCATGGCCTTGGATATATATCCGATTAATTTCTGGTAAGGTAGTGTATTATGTGGCTGCAATGAGGGATGTTGTTATCACATTGGAGCAAGCATGTTTGCATGTTTGTCTGAACTGTTGCCATTAAGTAGACAGGTATATGAGTCTTAATTTTGCTTCTATCTGATAGCAGTTACAGTTCAACAGGACATGCAATTCACAAATAATTACATAATGAATATCTTTATCCACAAGTTTAACTACCTCCACTGGGACATTTAACAGCTCTCGATGAGTTAAAAAAAAACACACATTTCCTAATGCAATCTTGAAATTCTTTCTCTGTATTTAGATGACTCAAATTTCTGATCACAAGAATTACAGTCTAAACCAGAGGTTGGAATTTATATGAACACTTCTCCTTAGCTATAACAGTCTGGGCTATTACATTGTGAGATATTTCAACATATGAATGCATTATAATCATAAGTAATTTTTTCATATGCTTGTTCTATTGAAAAAACTAACCCATCTGCAGATTAAAGTTAGCAGTGTAGTTTTTATAACAATCATGCATTTAACAATGATAATGCTTGTCTAGAAACTTGTGGTTAGGCCACACTGCCTGCTCACAGATCCCTTAGGGTTTCTCATTTGAATGATATAAAAGTGAAAAAATTTTTCAAAGACTAACCAGAGGGCTTCCATCAGTCCAACGGAAATCATGTTCAAACATTTTGTCATTTAGGCCAATCCATTGGTAGTCCTGGCCAATACCTATGGGGCAGATAAAACAAGGAAGGATGTATTTAAAAACAATTCCATGTATGGCAATGATTAATCCAGCAACATCAGGAAGTTTATATGTATATATGAATTGCATTTCCTGTTCTGTAGATCTCAAACAAAAATCTTGATGACTGGTTGTCTTTCATCCAATCTTTCTGGGATTTCTATCTTAATACAAGTGAACCTCTTTCGTCTTGGTTTATTTTCTCACCACTTTTCCTACCCTCCTTCTCTCCTGAAATTTTTAAAAAATCCTTGCTAACTATCACAAATGCAGTCGTTCGGCTCTTTCACATTTCTGTTCATTAGAGTTGTTCTCGTTTGATTACTGAGATACTGGTAACGTGTCTGGCTGACTCTAAACTAAACTATATTAATTTGCTTTCTGGTAACTGGAACAAATGCTGTAAATACACAGGGTGTTGTTTCAAAAACAAAGAAAGGTCAATATTTTCGATGGGACTGCTCATCATACATGGTGTGGAATATTGACCTTATTCTTTCTGCTGTTCTGAATCTGCTTGCATTTTTTGTTCTAACTTCAGATTTTCAGCATGAAAAAAGGTTCCTTTTTAATCTTGTTTTATTCTATTAAAAAGAACTGAGAACAACTTATGAATAATTTGGCTCTTCATCGACACTAATCACTTGGTGCAGAAATTGATAACCCACATTTATGTATTTATCTTTGGGGATTTTTGCAGCCACACATTTTTCTGACTCCGTCACCCTGGCAGACAATTTCCTCAGTTCTCCTGTGCATATTCTTTTTAAGAAAGAACCATTTCAGAATTGTCACAGTACATACGGTTCACAAAAAGTTGCTCTTCGTGTGTGAGGATGCTGGCCAAGTGACCACCCTGCAGACGACATTCCTTCTCTGCATCTTCCCAAGCCCGCCGGTGACCAAAGTATTTGTAGCAGTGTCCTTGGAATTTGTGCCAGCCAAAATCACACACCTGCGTATCTGAAAATCAAACAGACCCATCCATCAAAAGGGCATTTGCATTTCCAGACTGTTACACAAACTCAAAGCACAGCAGATGCACATTTGCATTGAATATAAGTTAACTTCTGGAAGATACAAACCACCCAAGTACCAAGGGGAGATTTGCATCATGCGATACATTAACTTAATTTTTTCAAATATTCCATAGCCCCATACAACAGGATTAAAACATGGCAGAAAAAGCTTATTGATTTATTAGCAGTTTGGAAGAAATTGATGACGCTGTAAAGTTTTGCAACAATGGGATAAAAGTTGTTTTTATGCTCAGTTTCGTCTATTTCTGATTTACTTCATAAAATGCTTGCGTACCACGGCAAATATCTTTTTTTCATTTAATCAACATCAACCTTAGTCAAAGCAGTTACAATATTTTTAAAATAGTTAAGGTGTACTGGTCCTGAAATTATGCTATTTCAACTTTTGTTAATGAGTGCTTAACACTTTCACATTTGATTATTTATCCTGTTAACTTAAATAGACTTAACTAAATTATGCACAAATATTGACATATAATTTCAAGAGTATCAGGTTTAGGCCAACAGTGAGATGGCTGATTTAAAATGCAAATAGCGCAATCTCACTTTTTAAATGTTATTTTGTTAATTCACAGGATGTAGGCATTGCTAGCTGGGTCAGCATTTATTAGTTATCCCTAGTTGGCTTTGAAAAGATGGTGATGAACTGCCTTCTTGAATCCTGTACATAAACCCACAATGCCATTAGGGAGGGAATTCCAGGATTTTGACCCAGTGACACTGAAGGAATGGCAATATACTTCCAAGTCAGGATGGTGAATGGCTTGGAGGAGAATTTTCAGGTAATGCTGTTCCTTTGTATCTGCTGCCCTTGTCCTTCTAATGGAAGTGGTCGTGGGTTTAGGAGTTGCTGTCTAAGCATCTCTTGCAAATTTCTGCAGTGTCCCTTGTGGATGGGACACACTGGTGCTGCTGAACGTTGGTAGTGAGGTAGGGGGTGGGGGGGGTGTGGAGGTGGGGGTGAATGTTTCTAAATGTAGTATCAATCATGTGGACTGTTTGGTCCTGATGGTGCCAAATTTCTCAAGTGTTTTTTGGAGCTGATCTTATGCAGGCAAGTGGGGAGTAGTCCATCACACTTCTCACTTATGCCTTGCAGATGGTGAACAGGTTTTGGGAAGTCAGGAGCTGTGTTACTTGCTGCAGGATTCCTAGACTCTGCTCTGATAGCCATTCTATTTACATGACGAGTCAGTTTCTGCTCAATGGTAACTCCCACAACATTGATAGTGGCATATTCAAAGATGACAACATCGTTGAATGTTAATGGACAATGTTTGGAATATCTCTTATTAGTGATCATCTTTGACTGGCATTTGTGTGGTACAAATGTTACTTGCCACTCAAATGTCCCTAACCATCGTTCCCTTGGCATTCAATGGCATTAGCATCACTTACTTCCCTAATATCAGCCAGACCATCGACTAAAATGAGCCACTCATGAGATAGATGTTAGCCTGAATGGCAGCATGAATATCAGGTCATTGGTGTCAATTTCCACCAAGCTCTGAAGACACATCTAAACTAGGCCATCAAAAAGGATCATGAGTGAACATAGTGCAGACCAAATGCAGACACAATTTTAACTATGACGTGAAAAAGGAGGACTTTTGAGGGAAAACACCCAAGCTGTCACTTTCAAATCTCTACCTGCAAGTTTGCTTTAACTGTCTTATTCAGAGAAGCTCCTTTTCAAAAAAAAAAGTTTTTAAGATTCGGTGCATGTTCCTTTAGTCAACCCAAATGCTAGGTTACAGTAAAACAGTGTTGTTTTACCTGACCTCAGCTGGAGTGGCGTTCAGGGTAATCATAGACAATCACAGAATCCCTACAGTGTGGAAACAGGCCATTTGGCCCAAAATGTCCACACTGCCCCTCCAAAGAGCATCCTACCCAGACCCATTCCCCTAATTTCTCATGTCTAACCCAAACATCCCTGGGCACTACAGGCAATTTAGCACAGCCAATCCACCTACCCTGCACATCTTTCAACTGTGGGAGGAAACCAGAGCAAACCCATGCAGACACGGGGAGAATGTGCAAACTCCACACAGGCAGTTGCCCGAGGCTGGCATCGAACCCAGGTCCCTGGTGCTGTGAGGCAGCAGTGCTAACCACTGAGCCACTGTGCCGCCTACATATGGCTGGCCTGAATGCTCCTTGATGGTTGGGGTAATACCTAAAATTCTAACACCCTGGAGTGACTATTGTGGAAAAGTCACTGTACAGTCAGACTTTCTAATGAGAAAAGAATCATTATCAGCGGTGAAGCCCCTATGGTCATTCTGCCACCAAGACACTTATCTGTCCATGTTTATGTACAAAAGCTGATCTGGAAAATGTACTGAGGACACATGGTATTGCAAGATGGATCAATATATTGAGAAGAGAATGACAACATAAGACAGAAACAAAAGCAGAAATTGCTGGAAAAGCTCGGCATCCGTGAAGAGAAATCAGAGTTAATGTTTCTGGTCCACTGACCCATCCTCAGAGCTGATGACAGCTAGGAAAATGTCAGTTTATATGCAGAAGATATGCTTGGGGTAGGGTTATGGAGTAAACGATAGGTAGGGATAGAACCCAAAGAGAGAGAAGACAGTTGTACAGACGAAGGAGTTAGCTGGGAGGGTGAATAGCTTTTAATGAAGGCTGTTAGTCGCTAACAATATGTAATGTGTAATGGCAGGCTATGTAATAACAAGGCCAGGTGTGTGGCGTTCCCTTACGTACCCCTGGAGCAGCTGGGACCTAAATCCAGGCCTCCTGGCCCAGAGGTAGGGACACTAAAACTGTGCCACAAGAGCTCTCCATTTTAGGATTATATTTAATAGCACCTTTGGGGTCGACAGCCAACAATGTGAGTGAAGACAAGGCATTGATATAAAGTTAAAGTCAATTGAAGCAGTTCAGTGGTAAGGAGTTGGTTGTGAGTGGGGAAGTAAATTGGATCACTCCTCCACTAATTTGGCCAATTTGTGCTCAATTTCAAGGCTGAATTCCTTGTTAAACCAATCAAAGAGGCTCTCAAAGCAGACGTACCTTTAGTAAAAAAGAAATCAAATTACATTTCTGGATGTGGCAATAAAATTGATGCATGAGTTTTGAATGATTAGCAGAGAGCAGGGTATAGATTAGACACTCACTCCTTGTATCACTGTGTAAGATCTTTCAGTCATCTAATTTTAACCAGCTATCAACAAATGAGTTGCTAGCAAATGGAGTTAATGTAAATCTAGAAAATTCAACAAATGTTATTAAAATTAACATAAGAAATTGTAACACTGACTTAATTTTAAAGCCTTGCTCCTGACAATAAAGTGTATCATTGGTTTTCCGCGGTCAAGGTCACAGATCCCTAATTTCACTGAGAGACCGATTTTACGCGTATCATTTTCAAAGGCAAATATCGGAGGGATAATTTTGTGCTCCTCGAATGAAATATTTCCCGATGTGTTTGAAACTACCTTGCTCTTTTATCTCAAGACACACAGTAATTCTTAAGAACAGAATATTCACCCCACTCCAACAGCGGTTTAAGATTTATTGCCTGAGCCCGTTTAGAGACTCTTCAACAGCTCACAGGAAGGAAGTGGTGTGTAACAATAAAGCCTGTGGTAACTCTGAGAAACCATAAGCCATGTCTAAAGAGGGCAGGCTACCAACTACGCAACAGAGAAGACAGGCAATTTAAAGGAGTGTGTGAGAAAACTAGTTAGGACATACTGTTCTTATTTTGTTCAAGTGAAAAATAAATAGATTATACAGGAATTAAAACATGTGGGAAGGGAGTATTGGAGATGTAATGACATCCAGGGCAAATGTAATTTACAGAGATTTCTTTTTGTGCTATCTGCATCAAAACTGCAAACTTGTTTGACAAAATTTAAAATCCATCCCGATATTTAAATAACATCACCGCATGCTTAGTTTATCAGAAATGTTATTTAAATATTACTGCAAAATGTTATCTTATTATCATGTTGTTTAATGTCACTGAATGGAATAATAATAATCAATCTTTCCAATACTTGGAAATTGCCTGGTTTTGGTTAAAATTGGCTGTTTGCTGTTGATCTGGTAATGGTATCATTTTAGAAATAGACAATATTTTTTCGCTTTGAATTTAGCCAGAGGCTAGTGCCCATTTGTTACAATTGTTATATGTACTCATCCTAGTTCTGTGCTTGAGTGGGGATACCATTAATAAGCTCGAAAATAGAGGTGTGTGCCCAAATAGGAAGGCTCCCCCTCCCCCACCAGTACATACCAGGAGGCTGCCAGGACTTATGTAACAGTCTCCCTGCATGCCAAGAGTCTCATGCTTCCCATCCACACTGTTACCCTGCTAGTAAAATGCCAGCTGAAGGGGAGATGGTCCTTAATTGCTGCTTTTGTGGTTGAATTGACGCCTGGTGCAATGACTCTGTGCTGCCTTCCTCATTACTAGCAAAGTGCCATAGCAGCATCCCCATAGGGAGGTGAGGCTGACTCTAGAACCCACAGCCTCCACCCCTCTCCACATCTTCTCACTTCTTTTATTCATTCAAATGATGCGATTGTCACTGATGAGCCCAGCTGAGCCCAGCATTTATCGCCTATACCTAACTGAAGAAGGTGATGGGTAGCTGACTTATTGAACCATTGTATTTCTTGGGCTGCTGGGATATTAAAAATGCCATTAGACACAGAATTCCAGGATGTTGAACAAGCCTCTCAATTCAGTTAAAATTCAGCCTGCTGTTTAATACATACATTAATGTTTGCCACTCCTGGAAAATACTTTTTTTTTCATATTAGTCTTCACTCTTCTTTTCCAGAAGATCACAGAACTGCTGCAGTATAGAGGGAGACCATTCAATCCATCATGTCTGCACCACCTCGCCAAATGACCATCATGAATCAGTGCCATTCTATTGTCTTTTCACAGCAACCCTGCATATTGCTTCCATTTAAATAATCAACTAATACCCTCCTGAATGCTTCGATCGAACCTGCCTCTTCCATCACACTTCCAGACAGTGCATTCCAGGCTCCAACTACTCACTGAGTGAATAAGTTTTTCTCACATCGCAAATCTTTTGCAAATGGCAAAGATGTTGACTACTTACTGGAATGCAATTCCATCACTGCCTTGTCCTAGTAAATCTTATTTATGTATGACACTTGAGAGTTGAGGGAATTGCTTTTTGAATGAGACATTCAACTGACCATTAATATTGTGTTGTATTTTTATAATCCTCCTGATCATTTTGTGAGTTCCATTTACATGTTCCTGTTCCATTTTCAATCTGGCATTGGGAGCTCACTTCTACCATGTGCAGATGAACAGTGTGTGTAGAAAGATTATAAGTATAGATTTTTAATGGATCTGGATACCCATTAAAGTCCACTCAATAATGGAGCCAAACCTTCTATAGTGTAAAGGAAGGGAGTCAGTTTGTGTATGTGGATCTTTTTGTCATATCCTTAATGCAGTACGATCACGAAAGCTAAAAGCAAATGCAGAGCTGAAAGTAACTTCCCTCAAAATCAAGAACTTGTCCAATGAACTCTGGCAAAATTGAGACGTGGAAGGATTATCTGCCAGTGACCGACATTATATATGCACACAAGATGGGGTGTAAGATGGTTGGAGACTGATTGTAACAACCCCACAACATCATCAAAGAATTCTTTGAAGTTCTGGTTGAAACATTTATAGCTGCTTTATCAATAATGTTCCATGTATTCCACCACTGGTCCTAGGCTATACTCAAAATTGGGCTGATATAGATCACAGCATATATACAGTAATGGTCATAACCAACCAGAAAAGAAAAACAATCTTCTCCATCTGTTAAGAAGAGACATGTGAGCATGCAACATCTCAAAATAATTCATGTGATCAGTATTTCTACCACTAAATTCAATGTCCATCTCTCCTCTACAGGCACATTATAGTTGCAGTATGTAAAATGCGCAGCCTGTGCTGCATTAGTTCTTCGAGGTTTCTTCGACAGCATTTCCCAATCCTGTAACCAACAGGAGAAGCAATGCCATGGGAATGCAAGAACCTTCAGGTTCCCTCCAAGTCACACAGTATTCCTATATAGCTGCTAGGTCACAATCCTCGAATCCCTTACCTAACATCATGGCAATCCCCATCTCTGGTCTAATTGCTGCAACATGTATATCAATCATTCTAACAACATACAATTTTGGATAGAGGTTTAGCAACACCAGAAACCACTCATCAAAAAAGTCCAAACTCCACCCACTTCACCTATACCATTCAGGAACATCCATTCTACAATAATAGTGGATTTGATTAATCTCAGCAATTAATCTCTGTCAAATGCCCCATGACAGGTATAGAAATGACATGAGAAAAACCCTAATGGCGTGGAGCTTTGAGAATCATAGATCCTAAGTAACCTTTTCCCGACCAAGCAAGTTACATTCACCAGATGCCATGTCTCAAATTACTCATACACTCCATCTCAAAATATGGCCTTTTAAAAGAAATGGGTCTTATTTTCATTTGAATGAATCAATACTGAATACTGACACCATCTCCCAGGGGAGTCTGTTCTACAGATAAAGCATTTCCGCACATTTCCAAAGATTTCAAGGAAAATGGTTGATGAATCAAGTTTTGTATGAAAAAATTGGAATGATGCTTATTACTTAGCCCTTCATTTTTAAAGATAAAACTGACTGATTGATATAATTCTCCCTCTCATTTATCAAAAAATAACAACTTATTCATTAATTTGGGCTGATTAGTCAGTTCCTCCAAGTTGGTTTTATAGGGCTTTTAAAAATACAGTCAACTGTGTACTTAACCAAGCAGACTGTCCTCAAAGATTAAACAGGCATCTGATTTTACAGCATAGGCTTTTCAATAGCATTTGAAAATCTTCTCTCATTGCAAAGTGAAAGAACAAAAAAAATCACAATGCAAACTTTGCTGAATTTTACTCAACTGGTTCCATTCACTAGCAGAAAAAAAAAGTAAAGGAATCCATTAATTATGCATCAGTACAAGAGGAAAAGTTCTTCTTTGAAGAAAGTGAGGTGCAGCTGTGAGAAAATCTTTGCTTAATCAAGATGTCAGTTTGTTGGCTGTGGGTCCGCAGCATGCAACTGTATTGTTAATGAAAGTTAGTGTGATTTGATGCTCTGTGAACATTAATAACATTTGGTCAGCCCTGTCTCACACACATAAGCTTGTTTAGGTAATGGAGCAGTGCCTGAAGGTCACCAAGGCCACCATTTAATTTAAGATGGACTGACAGACCATGTGGGTCCAATCAAGTCAGGCAGGAAACTCATTATGATAGTTGAAACAGACAATTATTTAAAAAAAAACTTACCCATTACTTATGACAACTCTTCGTAAGAATGATATTTATATGAGAAAATACATGGATGGTGAATAAAGCATCTTTAAGGCACAGTGTACAAAATGGTTTAGTCCTCAGAGCTTAACTCTTTAAAGAGAGGCATAAATGTACCATTTTCCCCAAGCTCCTAGGTTGCTGTAGTGTAATAAGTGCCTGAAAGTGGATTAAATGATGCTACAGAAGAAACTGCATGCATTCCAATCTCTCATTTCTGTCAATTTTACCATTTTACAGTTCAGGAGCTTATTTCTGAGGAGATTTAACATCCACAAAGAGGTGGGAGAACAGCATTTCATTTTCCACTTGGGGATTCTGCAGCCTTCAGGACTCTAAGTTCAATAATTTTAGGGCCTGAGCAACTTCTTCCACGCCCTTACTCCAAACCCCACACACCAGACCTTGTCATCACATGGGCTCCTATGACAAACAACCCATTGTCAGCCACTAATGGTCCCCATTAGCAGCTACTGGGTTTCCCAGGCTGACCTGTACCCATTCTTTTGTCTATCCAACTGCTATTCTCTCTTCCTGGGGTCCATCTCCACCTATCATTTATTTCCCTCTCCTCCCCAACCCCATCTTCAGCGTATATACCAACTTTTGTCTAGCTACAATCAATTCTGAAAAAGAGTCACTTGACCTGAAGCGTTAACTCTGCTTTCTCTCTACAGATGCTGGCAGACCTGCTGAGTTTTTCCAGCAATTTCTGTTTGTGTTCCACCTAGGAGCTGCTGTTCCCTAAAAGTACAAGACTGTACAGTTGTTTGATAAAGAATGATGAAGCATTATTAGTTGCAAGTTAAAACAGACTAGCTAAAGTATTGGAATTTTCTTTTGAAGTCCTATATAGTCACGTGCACAGAATGTGACACTTATAGTGTCTTTACATTTGAGGTGGAACTCCAGTATACTCACTACCAGAGCAGACCCAAAGGCTACATACAGAGACAGACTCCACTCTGGCATTGGCAGATCATCTTACAGAATTCTTGGTCAGAGAGTCATGGGGGAGTAGTGCTCCCCCAGCATCAGCCAAGACACATGCTGACTGAGCCAATACTAGTCTCTTACTCATGGGGGATAAAGATCTTATAACTGCATTTACTGTGCAGTAAAGGTTGTAGTATTCATACTGTTACAAATTTCCCAGTGTGTAGATCCAGTCATAGGATCATGCCCAATTAAACAACGAAAGAGAATTCATATTTTCCTAATTGGCGAGAGGGTTGTCTCATCTTTCATGTGCTTTTCCCATTCTCTTTCTCCTCAAGACAGTTCTGAGCTATGCCACTACCAGTGCAGTACCTCCACAAGCCAATTTATTTTACTGTGAGGCATTATGATCACTATATAAACCAATGGAGAAACCAAACAAAAAAATCAAAATCAAAAGCAACAAGGATGCATCCTTATAGAGGTTGGGATCAAATGTGACACCAAGATTGCCAGGGAGAGGTACAGGGCTGGTAGATAGGGATTGAATTTTGATCAAATACTCAAAAAATGGTAACATTTTACCCCAATATTTAATTGGAGGAAATTTCTGCTCACCCAGAACTGAATGCCAGTTAAACAGTTTGATAATTTAGCAACAGTGGAGAGGCTAAGAGATGTGGTGAGGTACAGCTGGTGAGCATCAACAGATGTGTGAATGCTAATTCCACGGCTTTCAATGACATTTCTCATCTATGTCCTCTATCTCAATGATAAGGGAGGGGGGAATTGAGGATATGTCATAAACATGTCAACAGCATATTTTGAAGTAAAATAGCAATGATCATACCAAGAAAACTGCTTGAAAAAATACTGGATGTGAACTGTAAGCAGACAGCTCAATATAATGTTAACTTACAGTAATTCTCTCCTTTAAGAAAAGTGAACTAACATATTGGACTATTGCCTTTGCACAGCACTGCCATAAAAGGACTTGCACATATTTTTGACCAACTCATACAATTCTGAATTACATGTGACTAACAGATTTAGCATGCATTTCCTGGATAAGCATCTACAGACACAATTCAGATTTGGAAACCTAAATTTTGCCTGAACCATTACCTCCAAAGGTCATTTATCACAAACTTATGTGGCACTGAGGCATGGATTCAGTTGTATTTTGTGATGACTTCCACTTCTGTGGTCATATCCTCACATCAGACAGCTATGTCTGTGCTTTGAAATACATTTTTGTCTGGTGTGGTGGAAATCTGGCATGTAATGCTTTGCCCAGAGAGTTCTGCTGAATCCGAAAGCCTGAGCTGCTTTATATCGCAAAGACTGCAGGAAATAAATATAGTTTACAATTTCATACCCGAACTGCTGCTGAAGAAACAGATACTTCTTAGGTGAGAAGTTGCTTTAGAAAAAAATGAATCGGAGAGTACAGATCATCAGATAAATATAAAATATTTTTACAGACATTCAGATGTTATTTTGTTTTGCAGCCATGTCCATAGTTACCACTTCTGTCACTCTTTGGCTAAGAAGCACATCTATGCAATGTATGATAGGATTCTTCCCTAACTAGACTTGTCTCCCCTCCCAGAGACTGTCTACAGAAGGATGGAAATCCTGATGTATTATTTGTAACCATGGCTTCACCAAATTAATAGAATAGTTCACCCTCTTAATGTGTGGATTGTTTTTTAAAAAGGTGTGATAGTGAATGTGAAGCAAACAGATATTCTGAACACTAAGATTTAAAACTCAATATCTAGACAGATGTATTTCTTCAAAAGCAAGAGGGTTAGTTATACTTTTTTTAAAGAATCAAACACAATTCCTGTCTGTTATATGTAATCACCGAGTATGTTGGTTGGCTGCACATTCACTCTTACTGAAATGAATTGTACTGTTTGTTGTGTGTGGGATAATTTGGCTCATTTCTTACTTCTTTATGTCTAAATTCATAACCACTTTTTAGATCAAGTGAGTTTTGTGCACAAGAAATTACTTTCCGTTGCCACATGGCCACATCCTATTTGCAAACTGAAATCGAAGACAATGACTTCAACTGCTGCCTGCAAATTTGGCACTGGTTCAGTTAACAGATTGCTGAAAAGTACAGCTGCAAATGTGCTGAGAAACTGTCTTTACAGTGGCGTTCAGATCTCATTTAACATTGTAGAACATTAGATTCAAATATAAAATGCCCCAGTCTCAAAAGTAATTTATTAAGTGCATCTTTCCCTCAGATTTTACAAGAACTCTTTAAAAGCCTCATCTGAGAAAACACTCTTCCAATGTAAGCCCAGACATTGAGTGCCAACAGATGATTTGATTCTGGGGGCGCATCACAGCTGGAATAGATTATTAACAACAACAACTTGAATTTTTGGTGCGCCTAAAGTAGCTAACTTGCAGACAGTGAGCTCCTACCATCAGCGATGCAATTTGTTTTAATTCATTGACAGGCTACAAATGTTGTTGTCAAGGCCAGTGGTCATGGCCCATTCCGATATAACTGAGGCTCTAATCATGGAAAACCGTTCAAAAACTTGGATAAAAATCCTGGAACCCAATTTGTCTCAGTCACTGATTAACAATTGTTTTCTGACTAGTTACAACATCTTGGTCAATAGATATCTCTGATGAAATGTTCTAATGGAAGGTTTGAGTTATAAAGAAAGGCTGGGTAGGCTGGGACTTTTTTCATTGAAGTGTAGGAAGGTTGAGAGGTGACCTTATAGAAGCATATAAAATCATGAGGGGCATAGATAGGGTTAATGGTTGGTGTCCTTTTCCAAGGATGGGGGTTTCAAGACTATGGGACACATTTTTAAGGTGAGAAGACAGAGATTTTAAAAAGACATGAGGTGCAAATTTTTTACATGGAGGGTGGTTCGCATATTGAATGAACTTCCTGAAGAAGTGGTGGATGTGGGCACAATTACAGCATTTAGAAAACATTTGTATAAGTACATGAACAGGAAAGGTTTGGAGGGATATGGACCAGAGCAGGCAGGTGAAACTAGTTTAGTTTGGGATTAAGTTCGGCATGGACTGTTTGGACTGAAGGGTCTGCTTCCGTGCTATATGACTCTATGACTCTGTTATATAAAAGGGGACATGGCATCATAATGTTACGTTTCTAACCAATAACAAAAAGTACAGGGGGAGGCAATTGCCTTGTGGTATTATCGCTGGACTCTTAATCCAGAGACCCAGATAATGTTCTGGGAACCCAGGTTTGAATCCCACCTCAGCAGATGGTGGAATTTGAAATCAATAATTGAAGCTATTGTCAATTGTCAGGGAAAACCCATCTGGTTCACTAATGTCCTTTAGGGAAGGAAACTGCCATCCTTACCTGGTCTGGCGTACATGTGACTTCAGACCCACAGCAATGTGGTTGACTCTTAACTGCCCTCTGGGCAATTAGGGATGGACAATAAATGCTGCCTAGCCAGCAACAGCATCATCCTATGAATGAATTTAAAACAAAAGGAGGGCATGCCAAGACCAGCAGAAACTATAGCTAAAAATGAGATGTCAACCTTTGGAGGCCACAACACAGAACTATCTGTATGCCAAACAGCATAAGCAGCAAGTGACAGATAGAGCTAAGCAACCCCACAACCAACAGATCAATTCAAAGCTTTGCAGTCCGACTACATCCAGTCACGAATGGTGGTAGACAATTAAGCAATTAACAGGAAATGCAAGCTCCAGCATGATCTCCATCCTCAATGATGAGGGAGCCTAGCGTGCAACTGCAAATGATGAAGTGAAGTTTTAACATCCTTCTTCAGCCATAAGTGTCAAGTGGATGATCCATCTCAGCCTCCTCCTGGAGTCCTCGGCATCACAGATGCCAGTCTTCAATCAATTTCATTCACAAAGTATCAAGAAATGGCTGAAGGCACTGGATACTGGATAGACAGCTTGCTTAAAAAGCCAGTTAGCACGCTTGCCCTCATTGCTCAGTTCATTGAGTATAGGAGTTGGAAAGTCATGTTGAGGTTGTACGGGAAATTGGTGAGGATTCTTCTGGAATATTGTGTCCAGTTCTGCTCGCCCAGTTATAGAAAGGATATTATTGAGCTGGAGAGGGTTCAGAAGAAATTTATCAGGATTTTGCCAGGTATGGAAGGTTTGAAGACAAAGTGGTGGATGTGGGTACAATTACAATATTTAAAAGGCATTTAGATAGATACATGAATAGGAAAGGTTTGGAGGGATATGGGCCAGGAGCAGGCAGGTGCGACTAGTTTAGTTTGGGATTATGTCCGGCATGGACTGGTTGGACCGAAGCATCTGTTTCCATGCTGTACGACTCTATGACTCTACGACACTGACAACAATCCAGCAATGGTACTGAAAACTATTGTTCGAGAACTCGCTGCACTTCTAACCAAGCAGTCACAACATTGCCACCTGCCCAACCATGTGGAATGCGTATATCCGGTCCACACCCTGGGTAATTACTGGCCTAACAGTGTACTCTTGATCATAAGCAAAGTAATAGAAGGAGGTACTGACTGTACAATCAAACAGCACTTGCAAATGATTAATCAGCTCACTAACTCTCAGATCGAGTTGAACCCAAGGGGTGAGATGAGAGTGATTGCCCTTGACATCAAGGCAACATTGGATCAAGTGTGGCATCAAGGAGCCCTGACCAAACCAAACTGGAGTCAATGAGAATCAGGGGAAAAGCTTTCCAATGGTTGAAGTCAGACCTATCACAAAGGAAAATGGTTGTGTTGTTGGAAGGCAATCATTTCAGACTTAGGACATCAGGGGAGTGACCTAGACTCAAGTATCTTTAACTGTTTCATCAATGATCTCTCCTCCATCAGAAGTGGGGATGTTCTCTAATGATTGCACAATGTTCAGCACCATACACAACTCTGCAGATACTGAAGCAATCTGTGTCCATATGCAGCCAGAGCTGGGCATCAGGGCTTGGGCTGAGAAGTGGCAAGTCATGCTACAAGTGCTAGGCAATGCCCATCAAAAAGAAAGAATCTAACCATCACCCTTTGATCAGTAGTATTACCATCACTGAATTCCCCCCATATCAACATCCCGGAATTTAACACTGACCAGAAATTGAACTGGACCAATCATATACGCACTATGTCTACAAGAGCAGACAGAGGCTAGACATTCTGTCCACCATCTACAAGGCACAAGTCAAGGGTTGGTCTGATGGAATACTGCCCACTTTCCTTCTCTAATGGCATTGTGGGTCTACCTACATTACATGGACTGAATCAGTTCAAGAAAGCAGCTCACCACTACCTTCTCAAGGGCAAGTAGGGGTGGACAATAAATGCTGGCCAGCCAGCGATGCCCACATCCCATGAAAGAATAAAAACTATTGCCTAGATGTGCAGCTCTGACAAAACTCAAGATGCTTGACACCATCTAAAACGAAGCAACCATCTTCCAAATTTCTCCGAGCAGCATTGAACACCAGAGGCATCAGTGTACGCAATCTAAAAGGTGCCCTGTAGCAACTCATCAAGACTCCTTCAAAAACATTTCCAAAACCTTGAAAAACCTTTAACCCCACCATCTACAGGGACCAGGCCAACAGTTACATGGGAGCACACTAACTGCAAGTTTCCCTGCAAGACACATGCCACACTGACTGGGAACTACATTGTCATTTCCTTACTCTTGATGGGTTAAATTCTTGGAACTCCATTCTTAACAGCATGTGGGTGTAGCTTCTTGCTATTGACTGCACTTGTTTAAGAAGGTAGTTCAGCAACACCTTGTCAAAGGCAATTAGGGATATGTAATGAATGCTAGCCTTGCCAGCAACATCTATGTCCCATGAACAAATTAGAAACTTGAAGTTTCAGGAATCAGGCTTTATGTAGCACACACACAACACACGATTATGATGTTGACTTCAGAATCAGGCTTTAAAGTGGCATATTCTTATATTCATAGAATCCCTACAATGCAGAAGTGGGCCATTCGGCCCATCAGATCCACACCGATCCTCTGAAGAGCATCCCACCCAGACCCACCGTCCTACCGTATCCCTGTAACCCTGCATTTCTCATGGCCAATCCACCTAGACTGCACATCTTTGGACTGTGGGAGGAAACCAGAGAAAACCCACACAGACAAAAGGGAGAATGTGCAAACTCCACACAGACAGTTGCCCAAGGCTGGAATCAAACCCAGGTCTCTGGCGCTGTGAGGCAGCAGTGCTAACCACTGAGCCATCACATTCTTCATTGTAAAGCATCTGGCTTTTGCCTGCTTGCCATGTGTTTAAGCAAAATGTTGCAACTTGTGTCAAAAACATGAAAATGAAATTGCTGTTTAAATGTTGTTTGCTTTATGCCCACCATTGTGATATTGTTTCTCATCATCATCATCCCATTATGGTAAAGAGATACTGGATTTGCTTGACAGATGTGATAAATTGTTCATTTTAACACTCCAAACAATGAGGTTGCTTAGTTAATACATCTTTGGGCTTACCTTGTTCACACAAAGCACCACCATAGCTTGGTAAGCAGATACAACTGAAACAGTTGGCACCGTCAATACATGTGGCTCCATTACGGCAAGGATTGGATTGACATTCATCTATATCTGTGTGAGATATAAGTGATTAGTGGTTAATTAAACCAAGAATTGCTTTCACTATTGCTGTGTCTTCTTGTGTGCACCAGAACTAAAGCAGCCAGTAATTAAAACAGACCATTTGAATTGGCCATGCATCTTCAAAGAGCAAACCAGGAAGTGGCTTCCCTGAAAGTTCAGACCAATTTCCTAAAAACTAAAAGCATCCCTAATTAATCAGGACGGCATTACCACTCAAAACTTTACTGGGTCTTCCTGTGTCTTCATCTAAACAAACAGTGGCATTTAAAATGTTTCAAAAACACTGCTACAAATTAAACGATAAAACGACTGAGCATTCAGACTTATTTGGGGTAAATCTGACACTCAAAGCAGATACAATAAATAATTAAGTCCAAACTACCTGAAACAATCCTTCCAGGCAACCAAGGTTTCAGCTGGATACCTTGCAGATAACAGGATCATAAATGGTCCTTTAAAGATCCAGTATTAAATGGATGTCTTAGGCATATAATGACTACCACATGTAGAATGAGGCAGCATGGTGGATAAGGGGCACATGTACAGTGGATGGAGGTAAGGGCGTGAGGGCCTGACATTGTTCATTAAATCTGGGTCAATGTCCCAGTAAAAAGTGGTAAATATTCCACCTGCTGGCCTCACCACCTTCCTGCCTTCCTTGAATGAAAACGTGGTGGCAGAGCAGCCTTTAAGATGACAGATCTGCTGATTTGGGAATGCTCTTGAATTGACCTCCCCACCTACTCTATGAAAATCCAGCACATCGAGTCTTAGAATCACTATGGCACAGGAAGAAATCATTCAGGATCAATGGAGTCTAATCTTTCTCCCTCAGTCCATTCCCCTCTGAATCCCTTAGCCCCGGAGGTTCAGTACTTTCAAATGGCCATTCAATTTTCTTTGGAAATCATCCATCATTTCCACTTCCACCACTCTCACAGTCAGTGAGTTCCAAGTCATTACCACTCACTACAAAGCTCTTCCTAACTGCCCTCCCTTCATCTCTCACAAATAACCTTAAATCTGTATCACCAGTCCTTGTAACACCAACTAATGTCAAAAAACATCCAAAACATATCAATTTTTTACGCATACCAAATCTTTGATGTGGCAACATTGGATAGTCCAATGCTTAAATCAATGCATTGCCATACTATTCCCTTAGTGCATTGGTTCCTACAGACGTAGTAACACTAAATATGCTATTCTGAATTCTGCCAGAAGATGGCATTAGTACACCTCTGAATGAAATGAAAGCAGCCTGCTCCTTCTGTTGGCTCCAGACAAGCTCTTCAGCAAATCAGAAGAAGAACACCTAAAGGTTGCCAGTTCCTCTGCCTAACTATGAGTAATGCAATGATTGCAAGAAATTTAATATTAAATTCATTCTGGCAGACAAAAACCGTTTTGGGCTACAGTTTTGGGTTACTGCAGCAAGAGATTAGTTGCCCCTGGGTGAGTAAAGATGCAATATTCCCTGTGAACCTTCTTAAATCATCTTCTCCATGCCTGCAGACATCGGAAATGCTGGGTCATTCCTTACGTCTTGCCGCGTTATGGCAAAAAAGATGGAAAAGGTGAGGTCTGGCATCACTGTGTCATTGATGTGTTTTCTGAATATGTGGAAGGACTTATTCAACGAATGACATGACTTCAAGTGATGGCAGTTTGTGGAGAGCTTAGGGAACTTGGCCTAGCTGATACCTTACCATCATCCATCAGTGATTCAGCAGAATCTATGTGGAAACAGAGGATAAAATCTATCTTAAATACATGGAGTGCATTTGTGAAGATTATTACTGTGCCAGTGAAATAGGATTACTAGTTGGGAGACTGAATTCTAAATTTATGAACAAAAGATTTGAATGTGCCAGGAACAGATTGGTGTTTCTCTGATACAGTGTATTGAATCGTTTCCCACAGTCAAGGTTTGTAGCATCCGTTTTATGTCTGCATCGGACTCAGTAATACTAACAATGAGAGTGTACTTCAGGTTACATTAATACAGTGTGTATGAAATGCAGTTTTCTCTGTCATGATGGAAACAGGTTCAGATTGCTGCATTACTTGTGGATATTGCTTCTGATCAAAACATAAAACTCCCATAATCTTAGTATTCCAATAATGAATGCATATCGTTTCCAATAAAAATACTTGAAACCATTATATATCACTGAAACATTGCAGTTCTCCTGTTCTTACCTAGTTCACAATGATCCCCGGTGAATCCTGGCAAACAGGTGCAAATATAACTTGTTTCTCGTGGGTAACAACTGCCTCCATGTTGGCAAGGTTGTTTTTCACAGGGATTAACTTGTGCTATCAGAACTGAAAGCATGAAGAACATACAAGCATGGTTACTTCTTAACCCGTATATATTTCCTTTTTGCAGATAGAGCAAAGAAGAACCACAACATGAATAATCACTGCCATATGCCATTATTAAATCCAATGGTATATACTGGATAGAATTCAGTTCATTGAACTTTTTACAAGATAGTTTCTTAATTTCAAATGTTTCTAATTGGAATACCACTTCTGCAAATCAATCCCACATTTTACTTTCATTGAGGAGGACAACCAGGTTCTAAAATGTAAAAAGCCTTCAGCCAAAATGCTACAAGAGGGTTAACATCTTTGCAAAATGTTTTGCAAGACTGCCAAAACTTCAGAGATGTTGATAATCAAAAATCTTATTAAATGACTCTTTTTGTTTCGCATATTTGGTTCATTATTAATAGCAGATGTTTGTTGAAAATAGCTGAGAACTCAAGTAGAATGGCAAGTGCACTGCCACAGCACATGCAGAAACTCCACCTTTGGAGATGAGTGATTTTAAGGTCAGGTTGCCAAATGTTAATATTTTAATCTTGCTATGACATAAAATTTCTCTCCTTAGAAATCATTAGTCTGACATTTTGAGCATTAGTCAAAAAAAACACATTCTAGATAAACAAATGATTAAGTAAGAAAATGACTGAAAGAAAACAAAATCTGCGAAGAGGAGTATTGATTTATCTTAGAGATTTATGACGTATCTCTTTAATATAAAGAGTATAAATATTTCAAAGATATTAGATGAACATAACTAATCAAAGAAGATGACAACTGATTATTTGTCAAAACACACCAGTCTCTTGAACTAACAGCTTGCAAAAGCAGCATTGCTAGTTTCATGACCATGTGCTGAGGGCAATGGGACATCTGGGACTCCAGGGAACAGTATTATTATAAATCAAATAATTTCTTTAACTAATGAGTTTAAAAGATTAAGGGGAAAAGAAGCTGAGAAGGAGGAGAAATGAGAATCAAATCAGTTACAGTGAAAAAAAATGAAAAGAGGGAAAGATAAACCAAATCTGCCAGCCACAATTTTGGGCCAAAGGAGTTGATTAGCATTGGATTAGCGATTAAGATGAGTCATAAGGTGCGTGATATCTTAATTACTGGGTTTTAACATTCCACACTGAATTTATCGGGCCATTCATGTGCAAATGCAATAGATTCTTAGAACAAAAAGGCTGAGGAAAAGAGACAAGTTTGTGTGAAGCATTTGGCAGTGGTGTAAAACAAATAGCAAGATCTGGGGATGACACATTTCTTGGTACACTGAACCTGTTAACTGATCTGAAATTAGAAATAGCATGTACCAACAATACATTGTGTATTGGACAACAGGATCCAT
>NC_063334.1:90691727-90697383 GCF_021869965.1 Rhincodon typus
GCCTTCCTGCTCCTCTGATGCTGCTTGGCCTGCTGTGTTCATCCAGCACTACACCTTGTTATCTCAGATTCTCCAGCGTCTGCAGTTCCTACTATCTCTGAATCAATTATTGAAGATTCGGACCTCTGGCCCTCTGGTCAATCTGACTGGCTGGAAGCTTCAGAAGCCCCAATAATACCAGAACTCCATAGTGAATACTGCCAGGACTGCAACCAGTGCCAGAATGAAGACCCCACGGAGCCCTAGATCCAGGTAGGCAAGGGGCATTGGCCAGGGAAGGTTTGGCAACATTAAGGAGGGGGCAAAGGTGATTTATTCATGGATTAGTCTTCAAATCTAAAGAATGACAAACATCTGGTGACAGAACTGATTAAAAGAACCATTAGAACACCCAAGAACTCAAAGGAGAACTGAAATATTCATTACGGTTGAGGATATAAGACACCACTTAAATGACTGTGCTCCCAAGTTAAAATCTTACACTTCAAGGATACCGAAAAGTTTAGACTGTATATTCCTTTCATCTTTCTCTTCTGCTAGACATTAACCACTCCTAACTTTGTACATGTCTGCACATATGATTGATACTAAATCCTTATGAATATCTTTTTAGTTCACATAAGGAAACTTTATAATTGGTGCCTCATAGATAGACATCGTGTAATCATTTTTTGTTGGGGAGTAAGGTAGTAATAATGTTATTAGTATTAATAGCAGGGTTAAAATGGAAGTGCATGATACCCTAAAAAGAGTGCTACAGTTCCACTTGATTCCAAGATGTAACAATATATAATAACCCATACTTCAACACAGAGAAAGGAGATGAGGAAAATTGAGAATCCAGACAAGACAACTGAGCTACCATGGAAACTAACAAACCCAAGGCTGAAGACTGAGATAAAAAAAGGGCCTGCATGAGCTTAAGAATTATAAATGCATGCTGAAAATTCTATACTTCTGAGAAGTTCTTTAGGTAACCAAGATGAGATATGTCCTTGTATGTATTCAAATAAAATCTTCGCTTGCATCAACTGCACTGACTCAGAGTGGTCATTTTTCACCACAACAAGGAGACGTATAGACTCAGGCTAAAAAGACCATAAATGTTTGTTAGCAGTTAGCTGAGTAGGCTAAAAACAGGGCAGCTAAATCACCTCACCATAACACATTCTCCCAATAAATTCCTGCATACCTGATTCTTTTTTCTCTCCCTTCCCGCATTATATTTATTCTGCGACATTTTAAATGCTGTTCCTTTGAAATATCCTGCAATCCTAAGGGAGAATCTTACATCCAAATGTTGACTGACTTATTTTCCTCCACAGAAGCTACTTGGATATTTCCAGATTTTTGTTTTTGTTGCTGAAAGCTAAGATACCTTCTTGGTTAGTCGATGGTTAATGTCATCCATGTCATTTAATCTTTCAGTGCTCAGATTGGCCTGCTGGGATCACTTGTCAAGAATATTTATATTAGGGTAGAATTCCCATTTTCCACCCATTTCCCATTATGTGGCTCCTGATGGCAAAGACTCTGCCCCAGCAATGTTCATTCAGAAATTGTAATTTCAAGTAAAAGCTATTTGCGAATGTAAGTTACCAAAAATAACATGATCTTTTTCACTAAATATTCCTAACATTGTATTTTACTTTGCATCACTAATTGACTTTAAAAATCTGGGGGGAAAGAATAGTCTGACAGATATTTCATACCTGGTACATGAACAGTCTCACCGTCCTCTGGCACACCAGTAATCATTGGTTCACCCGTTTTACTGTGCTCCCGAGATTCGATTTCAGAGGTGGTCTTTGAGCGAGCTGTTGACACCAATGTGGTTTCAGTAGTTTTGTTATCAATTTGTACCAAATGAAAGATAATTTTACCAGAATCATCAGTACTCTTTATCAATAGTTGAGGTGTTTGTGTAGATCTTCCATCTTCTGATCTGTCCAGGGGTGATGGAGGAGGTACATCTGTGTGAATGTCGGTGCCATCTGTTAGAGACCCTTCTACAAAAGGTGAAGGATGTATTGAAGGAGGAGTCCTTAATTCACTTATTTTTGCATGTGTCACTACTGTTGTATCTTTGAGATCTTGCTTCACAAATAGTTCCAGCTGCTGTGAAGTGTTCTCATGTAAAGAGGATGATATTGTTGTGACTTTAACAGATTCTTTAATATCCTTTTCAGGATCCTTTTGTTCTGTAGCTGGCCTTAAAGATGTTGCACTGACTGAAGTGTCTTTAGAAATTTCAACGTAATTATTCTGTGCTGGTGATGCATCTACTTCTCCAGGCATGGCAGTATCTGCGTCTGGTGGCAATACAGTCCCTGTAATGTGTTCTGAGGCATGTATGTGAATTTCATATAAGGGAGTTTCACCCACTGCGCTTGGGGAAGTGGTTGTTTGTGGCACAGGTGATTCTTTTTCAAATATTTTGATTGGCGTTGAGACTGAAGCAGAACTTTCTGCTAATTGTAATTTTGAACTCAAATCTAACAAAGACATTGTATTAGACACAGTCTCCTCAGTTCTCTTGTCCATTGTGTATGAAAATTCTTGCTGACTAATAATTGGTTGTGTAATTATTTGACTTACTCCAATTTCTTCTTTTGTAGAAACATAGTCAAAGATCGATGGTGAAGGCAAACTTTCTGGTTCTTCCATTTTAATTTGCTGTGTTGTTGGTTCCATTGTTGCAATCATCACCAATTCTTTACCATGCTTCTGGTCTGGCAATTCTATTGATATACCTTCTTCTGTAGAAGAGGAAGTAAAGTTATTAGCAGATACGTGTTCTGTAAGCAGCTCTGTTAAAGTCACAGCTTGCTTTTCAGTAGAAGTTGCTTTTGTTGGTGAACTTACTGTGTTAGCAAACTCAAAACCAAGTTCAGATGAAGTCTGTGTTTGGGCAGCCTTATCCAGTAAATGGGTATATGCTCTATCTTCAACACTTAGAAAATCATCTCCAGAAAATTCCTCCTGTAATAAACTGGATGCTGTTGAGCCTTCAATGTCCTTACGTTCTGTCATAGGATGAATGTATCCTTCACTGACATGGGCCTTTGAATCATTGACTACTTGATAAGTTGGTGATTTTTCTGAAGGCGTGCTTTGACCATCTACATACTCGATAGAAGTTTGCACAGTCGATGTGTATGTGTCACCATCTTCTTCAACAGGAATTATTTTTGACACATTTTTCCTTATGCCTTCCGTGGATGAAACAGATACGTGTTGAGGTAAAATTGTGGTCTTAAATAATGGCAACATGTCCTTTGTCACCTCTGGTTCAGACACATCTTTCCCAATTCTATCCAAGGAAACTGTTGTGGCAGCTGTGCTGATGATAACTTTTGGCTCAAGTGTTACTGGGATTAAAGATGAAGGCAGATCTCCAGATCCAGTAATATCTGTCTCAATATCACTCGAGGCATAAGTGGCAATGTGCTCCGGTTCCGCAGTTTGGATAATTTCCAATCTTTTTGTGGCGTTATGAGTTGGCAGATAAGTTGGAGTCTCTTCATCAATTTTATCCACATTTATACTTTCAATTTCTCCTTTAGCATCTTCTAATTTTTTGTCAACATCAATTATAAAATCTGATACTGTAGTGGTTCCAAATTTCTGTTCTTCTATAATACTAATTCCATTTTCCTTACCATTCATATAAATTACACTAAAGTTTTGAGGTGCTAGAGAACTATCTGTAATTTTATCTTCAGATAATTGGTCATCTCCCCCATCCCAAACAAAACCCGTACTTTCTAATGTCTTCTCATCAGGTCTTGTAGTTCCCTCCTGGGTTTCTTTTAGCTCTGCTTTAACTGTTTTTAACAATGATTCAATTTTTTTATAATCCTCTTCACTCCTGGCAGTACTAGAAATTATTTTTTGTGTATAATTCATTTCATCATCTGTTTGGATTCTTGTCCTATCAACCAACCTAGGCTGAAATTTATCCTTTACCCTGTCTGTTGAAACAAGAGTTGGGGTAGTTACCAGTGGGGTTTCTTTTACATGTATACTACTGACAAATACTTTTGGCTGTTTTGGTGAGAACTCTTCACCAATCAGAGCAGAGGTAGGAGAAAACTCTTTGGCAAACTGCACCTTTGTTAATTCACTAGAAGCTTCTTCTATAAAAGGAAGGACTGTTTGTTTGCTTGCTTCAGTAGTAAATATGAGTGGTTCCCTGGGAGTTGGTGAAGGCCTAGGGTATTCAACAGATGGTTTTGATTGTGGTTTACCAATAACCTCAGTTTTCTCTTGTCCTTTGAGCGTGGACATGTCAGTTTTTTCCTGATGCACAGCCCCAGTAATGGACTGAACCTCCGCTTCTTGTTGTGATTCCTCACTGTGGATAGCTTCAACAGTGCTTTGCTGCTCATGTAATGAAATTGTTGTGTGTAAGCCAACTTCCACAGTTTCTTCACTGCTTTGTATTGTGATGGCACTTGTTCTCTCAGTTGAGTCTTCTTCACTTTCACTGCCATCTCCAACACCAGGATGAACTGATGCCGAAATATGTTCTTGTTCAACTTTTTCACCAGAACTTTCTTCATCTGAAAGAGGAGGCTGTTTGTGGGAAACTTCCATCATTTCTGTGGTTTCTTCAATTGCTGCAGAGGTCCCTGAAGGCTTTATAATCACTTTTCCAGGCAAACTGTACATTCCAGTCATTGATTTTGTTGATTCTGATGTAAATTCTTCAGACTTCTGTTCAACTGCTGGTGTAACAGTGACATGGGGAGCTTTAGTTGAGACTGAAAACAATGTATCAACAGTTTGCACTTTGTCAACCAAAGTTATTGCTGGAGATTTGTCTGCTGCTTCAGTAAATATTTTTATCAATGTTTTTTGTGTCTCTGCCTCTATCTTGGGTAAATCAGATGTGGATATCCTAGCTTCTGCCTCATGGCCAGCAGTAACAGCTGTATAAGGAGCTTCCTCTTCCAGTGATGTTTTGCTCGTCACTGAGACTGAATGGCTGTGTGTTTCTGGAGTGGAAACATCTGTAACTACTTGTTTGAAGGTAAATATTCCTTCACCAGAACCTTCTAAATCTACAAACGGCACTGGTGTCTGCAAATCTTTCTCTGCTTTTGCGCTTTTCTCAGTAGCTGGAAATTTATCTGAAAGCTCAATATCCTTCACTGGCAGCTCTTCAGTCATGGTGATCACTTTTGTTGCTTCTGTTCTGGCATGTTGAGACATTTCTTCAAATGCAGGCATAACAGTGACATAGGGAAAGGTCACATCCATGCTTTTTGTTGGGGCTGACAATAATGTATCAACAGATTCCTTCTCATTTACCTGAGCTGTTGCAGGAGATTTGTCTGCCACTTCCATAGGCACTTTGAGAAATATCTTTTCTGTTTCAGATCTAGGTATGGGTGAACCAGATGTGGTCAGTCCAGACCCTCCATCAAGTCCACCAGTAACAGCTGTATGAAGAGGATGTGAATCTAGTGGGATTTTATTTGTCACTGGAACTATGTGGCGACTCACCTCCGAGGAAGAAAGAACTGGAAAGTGGCTAACTGCATCTTTGATGCTAAATAATCCTTCACCGGAGCCCTCTATTTCCAGGAAAGAAGGAATGGAAAGTTCAATATCTGCATCATGTGCTGCTGTAATATTAGTGTGGACAATT
>NC_063334.1:90697393-90716452 GCF_021869965.1 Rhincodon typus
TGCTTGTTTCTGCAGTAGAAAGATCTGGAATAATTTTGACTGTTTCTTTGATGGTAAATAAGCCATCACCAGAACTCTCGCTATCTGTGAAAGGACTTGGTTTATCTGCCCGTTCTGTAGGCACTGTCACTAATAATGTTCCCATTTCCAATTTTGTCTCCAGTGATCCAGATGTGGATGTTTCTGCTGTTCTATCACGTGAAGTTGTCATAACAGTGTGAAGAGATTCTCCTTCTAAAGGTGTTTTCCTTGTCACTGGAACCACATGGCTGGTCAACATGGAAACATCAGAAACTTGCCTGTCTGTTTCTTTGATGGTAAATATTTCTTCACCTGAAAACTCTACATCCACAAATTGTGTTAATTTCTGCAGATCCTGAGCGGTTGTTGTGATTTCCTCAGTTGCTGGAAATTTATCTACAGGCTCCATGTCCTTTTCTGGCTGGTGTTCAGTTTCCTTCGTCACTTTTGTAGCTTCGGTTGTGGTTTCTTGAGACGTTACTTTGATTGCTGGTGTTACAATGATATGGGGAACTGGCATTTCCAATTCTTTTGTTATGGCCGAAACCAGTGCATCAGCAGTTTTCTCCTCATCAACCAGAGGTGTTGCTGGAGATTTGTCTGCTTGTTCTGTGGCCACTTTTACCGTCAATTTTACCATTTCTGACATTGTCTCTGAAAGCCCAGATGTAGTCAGACCAGCCTCTCTGTCATATCTGGCTGTAACAGCTGTATGAAGAGTTTCTATCTCTAGTGAGGTTGTCTCTGTCACTGGAGCTACATGTGTAGTTGTTTCTGCAGTAGAAAGCTCTGGAATAAATTTGACCGTTTCTTTGGTAATAAATAATCCTTCACCAGAACTCTCACTATCTGTGAATGGAATTTGTTTCTGCGAATCTTTCTCTGTTCCTGTGGTTTCATCAAATCCTGGAGATTGTTCAGAAGTTTCCATGATGGGTCCTGGCATCTCTTTGATCTCTGTGATCAGTTTTATTGCTTCTGATGTGGATTCCTGAGTCTTTTCTTCAATTCCTGGTGTCACAGTAATTTGAGGAAATCGAAGATCTATTGCTTTTATTGTTGAATCCAATGTATCAACAGTTACCTTCTCTTCAGCCTTAATTGTAGCTGAAGATCTGCCTTCCTGTTCTGTAGGCGCTGTCACCAATAATGGTCCCATTTCCGATTTAGTCTTCAATAATCCATATGTAGATGTTTCCACCATTCTGTCATGTGGAGTTGTCATAACAGTGTGAAGAGATTCTCCTTCTAAAGGCACTTTCCTTGTCACTGGAACCACATGGCTGGTCAACATGGAAACATCAGAAACTTGCCTGTCTGTTTCTTTGACGGTAAATATTTCTTCACCTGAACTCTCCATATCCACAAACTGTGTTGACTTCTGCAAATCCTGAGCAGTTGTTGTGATTTCCTCAGTTGCTGGAGATTTATCGACAGGCTGCATGTCCTTTCCTGGCTGTTGTTTAATTTCCTTCATCACTTTTGTAGCTTTGGTTGTGGTTTCTTGAGACATTTCTTCAATTGCTGGTGTGATTTTCCCTGCTTGTGTTGGGACTGAAACTAATATATCAACATGTTCTTCCTGATCAACCAGAGATGTTGCTGGAGATTTGTCTGCTCGCTCTGTATGTACTCTTGCAAATGCTTTTGTCTCCAGTGATTCAGATGTGGATATTCCAGCCTCTTCATCATGTGTAGCTGTAATGGCTGTCAGATGTGTTTCCCCATCCAGTAAGGTTTTGCTCGTCACTGCAAGTACCTGGCTGCTCATTTCTAAAGTAGAAAGATCTGGAACTGACCTGACTGGTTCTTTACTGGTTAATGTTCCTTCACCAGGGCTCTTAACCTCTGAAGATGGAGTGAATTGTGGTTCTGTTTTTCTTGGTTTTTCAGCAAGTTCAGTATGTATTTTGTCTGTCAGTTTTTCCGTCCTAGTGGTTGGTTTCATTGTTGCCAGAGTGAGCACTCCAACCTCTCTGTCAGTTCCAGGTGCAACAACATCAGTCAGGCGTCCCTCGGTCCCAAATAATCCAATGGTACTGGATACAGTTACCGTAGCGTCCAACCCAGAGCTAATTCTTTCACTACTGATATCCTCAGCTACTGTATTTGGAGTAGATATAGGCAAAGTACCTGCATACATTTCAGTTGGGGTTGCAGTTTCTAGTTTTGGTCTTTTCTCTGAAACATCAGAACCTGTTTCTGGTTTCCTCAAAATAACTGTTTCCATTGTTGCTTTTTTGACAGCATCAGAAACTAGACCACTAATAGTTTCATGTTCTTCACTCGAACTCCTAACCTCTTTTTCAGTACTGAATATTTTCAGTGATTCACTATCTTCAGTCTCAGTAGACTCCAATCTCTTTTCTGTTTGTATTGGAACAATGGTTTCTACTGATGCCGAGATTTTTGACCCTTCTGTTGGTAAGAGCTCTGTTTTTGTAACTGTTGTTGTGACCTCTGCTTCAGCTGTACGTGAAACAGTTTCCTTTGATGCAGTTGTAACAGCCAAATGATATTTGTCTTTCAATGGATCTATTACTGAAAGCTCATCATCTTTCTCCTGAGTCCCTCTGGTTGAATGGGCATAATCCTGTGTGACTGAAGAGATGATCCAGTCTTTGTCATCTTCTGCCCCAGAATGAACTTTAGTTACTTCTTTTGTAATGCCTAGAATTTCAGGTTCTTTACCAGTAGAAACTATTTCCATCCTCTCAGTAGAGATTTCTTGTTTCTGTGCTACAGTAATTCCAGTTATTAAATGAGTCTCACTATCCTTGTGTTTTTGTGTAATATCCATTTCTGGTATTGCTCTTATAGTGGGTGATACACTTTCCACTTGGCCACCCTTTGCTTCCTCCCCATTCGGTGTCTCACATGCGGGATCAAATTCCATTTGGCTCTTGCCACTAATAAAGCTGAGAGATGGAGGCACATCCTCTTCTGTACCTGCTTTTGGTGCTTGTGGTTGAACCAAGTTTCCACTGCCTTCTTTCCTATCATCATCCAACTCATGGATGTGAATGTGTACTATAGTGATCTTGGAACTCTCTTGAGGTGAGACGTCTTTAGTTGATTGATGATGTGGTAATGAAATTGATTCAGTAGAAATAATTTTTCCAGTTTCAAGTTCTTTGGGTTCAAGTCCTGAAATTAAATCCACAAATATGTGTCAGTGAAGGAGACAGAAATGTAGGAAAAGCAGTAAACTACTTAGCTGCTCAAAATTTATCTGCCTTAGATCATGGCTCATCTGTATCTCAACACTTCTTAGCCACTTCAGTTCCAAATCCCTGAGTATCCTTAGCTAACAAAAAATTGCATGCAATATATTTTCCCAGAATGGACACTATTCACAGCAGACAAAAGAAAAAAGCATGTATATGCACTAAAGATGTATTCCAACTCAACAAAACAGTTAACATCCATTCTCAGGCTTGGTTCTCAGGGTAATGAATTGACCAATCAAAGTCAACTTGCCTGGTTTAAAATTTAAACAAAGCTTGGCATATACATAGATCTTTGTCAGTCATCAGTAACTGGTATATTCTCCATGGAAATGCTGCTATCAATTAGAGGTATTCTCCTCTCATAAGTATAAGTGTTATTTTCCCTTTACTTTGGTTTTTCTTGCAACCTGTCATGATTATTGCAAAATGAACAGCTTTGACAAAATGTCGCCTTTTTTCTGCAATACTCAAGTTCTGTACAATCAAACGAATATTTGTAACAAAAATCTACTGCTCTCCATTTTTACATTTTTATTTAGCCTCCCCTCAGCTTTATGCGAGACAACAGTTCCTGGCTCCCACATTCTAAAGTAATGTGTTTGTCTGGCTTGTAAAGAATATGAAAGAATGCTATTTTGCTCTAAACATTTCTAAACTCGTCCCAAAATCTCCTCCTAAATGTCAATTATTTTAGGTAAACCAAAAAATGCATTGAACAGGACAATGATTCTCATAATGAACATTATTTTTAAAAGAGCACCCAGTACTTTAATTAACCTCTCAGTGTTTTTTTATCCCACCTCCAGTTCACTGATTATAAAGCCAGGCATATACATATCTCTTTTGTCATAATGATTGAGGTAAAGTAGTTAAGCTCAAGAAGTAAACAGCAAATTTGTGCAGATGTTGGTAATCCAAAACAAAAACAGAAAAAGTAGGAAGCATTCAGCAGTTTAATAAAACTGTGCAGCAAATAGACACAGATGCAGAAATAAAATTTTAGATGTGGGTTTGGGAAGTTGCACAATCAGCACTAAAGTACTGAAATTAACAGCGTGTCAGGAAACCGGCTCCAACCCACCAACTTTCATATATAACTACAGCTCATTTGGTCAACTGTGAGCAACACTGTCAGGAAAGGCAGATTGTCCATTTCAATACATTAATAACCAAAACCAGCATGGGGTTCGAGACTTTAGAATGAGTGGGCACCTGGGTTTTGTAACTCAGGCTGGCTCCCAACAGGCATCATTGACTGCACATGTGTAAAGAACAAGGTTTCCCAGATGATTCAGCAACATTCATGAACTGTATGAGTTTTCACATCAGAAATGTCTAATTGTTGTGAATCAAAAATATAGCTGATGCCACCCTTGAGAAACCCAATCAACCAGGCCCAGGAGTTTTATTACATTGAAATCTATACAAAAGATGTAACAATGAGTGAGCCATTAGCCAGTCAGAACTGGAGGCATCCTTCAGTGTGCATCAACCTGGATGTGCAGAGTGGTTTTGGTTTGCCAAGAACTTGTAGATAGTGGACAGATTTTGGACAGTCAGTAGGTAAGTTACTTGCTGCAGTATTCATAGCCTGTGACCTACTCTTGTCGCCACTATATTTATGCGGTGAGACAGTTGAGTTTCTGGTCAATGGTAGCCCCCACGATGTTGCTATTGGGGAATTCAGTGATAGTAATGCCATTGAACGTCGAGGGACAATGGTTAGGTTCTGTTTTATTCGAGATGGTCATTGCCTAGTGTTTATGTCGCAGGAATGTTACTTGCCACTTTTCAGCTCAAGCCTGGATATTGTTCAGGTCTTGTTGCATTTGAACATGCGACGGCTTCAGTATCTGAAGAGTAGCAAATGGTGCAGATGATAAGGAAACATTTGACTATATATGGCATCAAGGAACCCTAGCAAAACTGGACTCAATGGAAATCACAGGGAAAATTTTCCATGGTTAGAATCATACCTAACAGAAAGGAAGTTGAATCCCCCACTATCAACATCCTGGGTTACCACTAAGCAGAAACTGAACTGAACCATGGCGACAACAGCAGGTCAAGATGCCAAGAATTCCATGATGAGTAATTCACCTTTGAATCCTCAAAGCCTCTTCACCATGTAAAAGTCACAGTTCAGAATGAGATAGAATACTTTACAAGGGCAGATCCAACAATATTCAAAAAACTTAACACTACTCAGGGCAAATAGCCCACTTGATTGGCATCCCATCCATCGCCTTCAGTATTCACTTCCTCCATCATCAATGCACAGTAGCAGCAGTGTGTACATCTACTAGATGCACTGTAGCAATCCAGGGCAGCAGATGCATGGAGCACCCCACCTATAATGTCCTCTTCAAGCCACACACCATTCTCACTCAAAATTTTATCATAACTTCTTCACTGCTGTTGGTTCAAATCATGAAACTCCTTTCCTAATAGTGCTCTGGGTACAACTACCCCACAATTCGGGAAGGTAATGCTCCATGAAATAAGTTCTTCTCACTGCCCTCAATAGAGCCCTATAAAGACTAATTAATTTTCAGGGAAGCAGTCATAATTTGACAACTGTTTGCATTCAGACCAGGTACATGGAAGTTGAAGCCCTGGATCAGTGAAGGGATGATTTTAAAAGTCAAGCAAAATGGTTTTCCAAGTTAGAATAGCTTACCCCATTTGTAGTTAAAGTTCTATTACAGGTCAGTGAGGAGACAGATTGAGAAAGTTGACAGTTCAAGGGAACCCCACTCTTCTGGCATTGCTTGATAGTGCCTGCTATCGTAAAGGCACCACAGCAGTGGGTATTGCTGTTTGAACTCCAGCTGAACACCAGGTGATATACAGGTGGAAATGGATGGTACGTACAGCTCAACTCTACTGTAGACAGTAACACCAGGCAGCACAGGAACTGCACAGCTCTGGGCATCAGGATGCCAAAGGAGCGTAAAAAGGGGAACAAAAGTGAAAGAGGTACTACCCTGAGCACAGGATCTGTGGACAGAGGAGAAGCCATCTGTGAACAACTAAGAACCAGTGGCATGGGAGGGTGTGACTCTCTAAGGAGATAGCCACAGACATCGGTACCCCAGGCAGTGGCAGAATTGCACAGGCTGCTGCAGCCTAGTGCATCATTCAGGACAGATTGCCTCTTTTCTGATGCTGCATACCACATAAGGATTACAAAGGATGGGCTATCACAGGATCAGAGGGCACTGCGTCTGTTGCCAAGGGTGGTGTCCTGCAACACCAGCAGGCCAAGGGAGATGATGCTGAAGGGACAGATGACCCGGCTGCCTGACAAGGTGATCTCCAACTGGCACATTCAGAAAGAGGTTTTACCACCCCTCTCCCTCATGTGTGTCAAGATTCTAGCTCCCCGTGTCATCTTAATTCCTGTCGGGCAGTGGCAGGCTTTTCTATAAACTCCCTTCCTTAAGATAAGCAACAGTCTCAGTGATGGCTGCCTGAAACCTGATTCTGTTCCTGCCCTCACTAGCTTTAATCGGGTGGGAAATCTGTTTCCAACTCAACTTGGGGCTCACCCCCATGAAAATTGCAACTGGAGTCAGTTATCTGGTCGAGAAGGGGTTCTAAACCCAATAAAGTCCTCCTGTTTCCCATCTTCAATGGGAAAATCCTGACGCTATATTCTTTGTTTCTGCCATTTCTAGAATTCATTGAATGCTGGCTCCGCAATATCCCTTCACGTTACAGTGATGCAATTAATTCATCATGACAGGGCATGCTTATTGTTTGGTAATCTCAGAGGTCTGATGTAAACGCTGTGGCTGGGATAAAATGGTACTGACAGAAGTACAGCAGTAAGTTCCAGGTTTCCTGAATGCCAAAAGACACTGTCTCTCAACTCCCAGGATATCTTTAAGTTAGAATTTCATTCAAAAGTTCAGATGTTGTGCATCTCCAAAGTTGAAATTAGTAATCACATCAATTGAACTTTGTTATCAAAAGCACGTAATTCTTGATCTAACCTCCTTCTCTGTTCTTCAATTATTTCTTGATCTAATCTAATTCTCTGTTTTTCCAATTATTTCTGCACAAAAATGTCCTATGAACAGGGCCTGCTTGTTCATGCCTATTCTATTCTGCCTTAGGACACTGCTTATCTGACTAATCTTCTCCTTTCAGATCTCACAACTAAACAGCCTTAGTACAGCTGTGACAAAAATTAGATGCTTTAAAACAGCATCAGATCGCTGAGATAAAGAAACACCTCGAATTGAAATGATAGTTCTCAGCTCTGTAATTCTAGTGGATAATTGGTATGCTTTGTTATGCTGTGCAAAGGGTAATGGCTACAAATTATATTTAATTATTTATTGAAGCCCAAGATAGTATTGGTACTTTGACCTGTACACGCAAATACTTTAAAGCATTTGATTTCATGATTGGTAAGTAAGCTACATTGACAAATAATAGTACTGATATGTACCAATGTTCTCCAGTGGTTATAGCAACTGCAGTTTTCACAAGGTCCCCCTAAAATGCAAAGTCCACTGCTTAATGATTCGACACCTCTACCAAACAACAAGATCATCATTATTCTTACCTACCAACAGTCCCACTACACTACATTGAGTTCTACTAAAAGATACCTGACCAGGAACAGTCACTCTGTATCTTTCTGCAGATGCTGTCTGATCTGCTGATTGTATAAAAACAGAAAATGTTGGATGCAATATTGGAGTTTTCAATCATAATTTCATTCTAGTTTGGGCACTTACCAATTCCAATGCATGCATTACATTTCTTCAAAGCAGATTGTAAGTCATTGCAACCTCATGATACAACTCAATACTGTTGCTAAGCATCAAAAATGTGGCTTATAAGGAAGTTCAAAAGTTGTAATAAGAGCAGGAGTACACTACTTACTTGCTTGTTACTTTTGGGTAACAAAAATTCATTAATCACAGAATTAAAACTTACAACTGACCTACCATCAACTGCCACTACAGAAGAGACTTCCAAGCTGTTACCACTTTTTGCATGTAGAAATGTTTCCTAACTTCATTCTTGAATGGTCTGGCTTTAAGTTTTTGCTTATGTCCCGACTTGTCCTTAAGTTCCCAACCAGTGGAAATAGTTTCTTTTCACCACCCTATCTGTTCCCGTTAATATATTGAAAGCTTCAATCAAATCACCCCTTAACCTTTTAAGTTCCTGGGTATATAGCTCTTTCTTCTGTAATCTTGCCTTGTAACCAGTGGAGTCCAGGTATTATTCTAATCAATCTGCCCTGCACTCTCTCCAGGCAAACATGTCCTTTCTAAGGAGTGGTGTCCAGAATTGCTCACAGTACTCCAGGTATGATTTTTTGGAGCATCTCCAAAAAGATTTTGTGATCTATGTGAATGAAACTGTTTCAAGCCTTTTGTACCTCCTTTACTTTTACTTTTTTTTTCACAAACTTGAAAGTGTTCTGCTCTTTCCTTATTTGCCCATTCAATTTACCCTTCTTTTCAATTTTATGATTTCATCTATCATGCTGTCTATCTTGTTGTCTTCAATAAACTTAAATATGTGGCTCTCTATTCTATTATCTTAGCTATTACTATGCACAGTAAATATTTGAGGATCTAACCACAAATTTCAGTGGGACTCTACTAGCCTCATGTTTTCAGCTGTAACACCCACTCTTTATCTCTACTGGGGGTCTCCTCCTGCTCAGCCACATGCCTAACTATGGGAATCAATTGTCGTCAATTGTATGAGCTTCGACATTAACAAACGGTCTGGTAAAATAGTTATGATATTTCTCTGTCCATCACTTTACTCTCATCTTCACAAAATTCAATTAAGTTTCATCAGAAATGACATATCCTTACAAATCCATGCTGGCTCTCTTTGATCAGCAGAATAATTTCAAGGTGTACAGTCTTTCCATTCTTAATTATTAAAATTTATAAATTTCCAAACAACAGGCATTTGTTAAGACATTGACAATGTTCCCATCGACTTGCTTTCTTTAGGCAAACACATCTGGTTCTTGGGGATTTGCTCCTTACTCTTCATTGCTATTCATTTGCTCAAATTAATTTTGGTGAGACACATTTACAGTTTCAATATTAGCTTCCTTACCATCTCTAGAATACTGTCTGTTTCCTCCATTGCAAATATCAATGCAAGGAGTTATTTAACATGTCTGCCATGTCATTACTTTCATTGTCAATTTTCATACAGCCCACATTGTTCTAAACCACTCTCTTTTTCCTAACATAATTGTAAAATAAATTCCATTGATTATGTTCCTTGAAAGTTCTTTTCATATATTTTTTGTGGCTTTTACTATCTATTATGTTGCATTTCTTTCTATTGTTTGCACTCACCAAGATCTGCGCTTTTTTTGCATTCTTTGATGCTTTTTCTTTTTGTTTTCTGTTGTCCCTTACCACTTTAGCTATGTATGGCTGACTTTTTATTGGAAAATAGAACTCCTGCACTTTTGGAGGAATGAACCCATTCTGTATCATGTCTTTTTGAAAACATTGCTATTCTGCTATTGCTATTGCTAACTGAAAAAAAATTCCAGTTATTGTGGACAGGCTCACCCCATCTCATTGAAATTAGCCTCAACTAAATCTACAATCTTAGTGCCTGTGTTGCATTTCTCACTTTCAAACAGTACATTGATCTCAGTCCTACTAAGGTCATAATTAGGTAAGTGCTAACATCTCTTCAGATATTACCCAAATCTGCAAAAAACTCATTGTTGATCTAAAATGGCCATGAGACATCGGAGCAAAATTATGCCATTCAGCCCATTAAATCTGCTCCACCATTCAATCATGGCTGAAATGTTTCTCCACCCCATTCTCTTGCCTTCTTCCCCATAACCTTTAATCCCTTTACTAATCAAGAACCTATTTTTCTCTGTCTTAAATACACTAAATTACTTAGCCTGCACTATCCTTCTGGGGCAATGAGTTCACACAGATCCTCACCCTCTGGCTGAACAAATCCCTCCTAGTCTCAGTTCAAAAGGATTGTCTCTTCCCCCTGAGGCTCTGCCCTTAAGTCTTTGTCTCTCCTACAATAGAAACATCTTCTCCATTCTCTATTCAGGCCTCTCATTCACTGAGATCTCCTCTCATCCTTCAAAACTCCATTGAGCACAGGGCTGGATTCCTTAACCGCCCCTCATATGGACAAAGATTCCTCAACCACTCCTCACATAAGTTCTTCACCCCCCAGGATCATTCTTGTAAACCCCCTCTGGACCCCCTTCCAGGCTCGCATATCCTTCTTGAGATACAGGACCCAAAACTGCTCCAATATTCCAAATGCAAGTTCCAATATGCCAACCAGAGCCCAATACAGCCTCAGCAGTACATCTCTGCTCTTGTTTTCTATCCCTTTTGAAATGAATGCTAACATTGCATTTGCCTTCCTGCCAACTGAACTTGCATGTTAACTTTAAGAGAATCCTGAATTTGAACTCCCAAGTCCTTACATGCTTCAGATTTTAAAAGCCTTTCACCATTTAGAAAATAGACTATGCCTCTATTCTTCCTGCCAAAGTGTATAACTTCAGACTTTCCCACATTGTTCTCCATCTGCCACTTCCATTCCCATGCTCCCAGCCTGTCCAAGTCATTCTGCGGCTTTCCTTCTTCCACAACACCATGTATTCCTCCACCTATCTTTGTGTTATCTGCAAATTTAGCAACAATGCTCTCAGGTCCTTCGTCCAGATCATTAATGCATAACGTAAACAGTTGTAGCCCCAACACTGACCCTTGCAGAGGTCTGCTAGTCACCAGCTGCCCTATTGAAAAAGACCCCTTTATCCCTACTCTCAGCCACAGTGCTCAGTACTCCACAATTTCATCCTTAACAATGGACTCTAAAACCTTACCAACGACAAGGTCAGGCTAACAGGCTTACAACGATCCTTCTTCTGCTTCCCTCCTATCTTAAATGGGGATGTTACATGAGCCATTTTCCAGTCTTCTGGGACTCTTCCTGATTCTAGCATATATGGCCTTAATTCTTTTCGGTGTCCAAAACATTGTAGCAGAAAGCTATCCTGAGCACACTCAAGAAATTTGTAGTCTTTCTAAATACAAGCACATCTGCTTATCCCAGGATGTATAAAAGGTAAACTTTTACCTTCACCATATTAAGGAGATATGTTTTATGCAATGTATTGTAATTATTTGTGTAATTAAATGTTCATAATTTTACAATTATTTTAAATTTTTTGGTTCATGCCTGTCTATATTTGTCATAAATTATGATCGTTTCATTTGTATCACCATCACAATTCAGCACATACCTTCATGAAGATTTGTGAATAAATTAGTTATGAATCTACCTGGACAGTATATCTGTGGAGCAGATCATCCCGCCCTTACAGATCCTTCCTAATTTCATCCCTTTGCAGTGAAGGTAAAAATGTACCCGTGGGTTTACCAATCCCAGTAATACACCATTCAGATATATCACCAAGTAACAAAAATGTCAGCAGCCTTTCAATTTAAAATTTTCATCACTACCTTCATTTTTTCCTTTTGAAATTACTAAAATCCACTCAACTTTAGCACAGCAATTTCCACATCAGTGTTACAGTACACCAATCATTTCAACTGAAATCATACTATGCGATATTAGTACTGTCATTAGATTCATATGAAATATTTTGCCTGCTATTTTAATGAAGCAGGTAGGTCTTTGCTAAAGAAGCAAAATAAAAGATTGTCTTTTAAATGTATTCATTACCAATATTACTGATTTCAGTTTCCTATGACTGTTACTAATCAAGCATACCACCATAAATACAGGTTCCTAATCCAATCACCAATGTCCCTTAATTCATATTCAAACCAGAAATTACAATCAAAACACACCCAAATTACACCTTTAGTCATGGTATGTATTTCAGAAATCTAATCCTGTTTGTGTCAAATCAGTGCATTTGTTAAGTGCCTTCTGCAGGTAAGATAAAAACTAAAATTCTGACAAAAACTCACCAATGGTTAATTTAAATTCAAGTACAAGGTAACATTTCTTGGCAAATTTAGGATATATTAATCAGCATTCAACTCAACTCTGCATCAGATAATATTAACTATACAACTTGGCTCAGATTTCCAATGTTAGTGTAAAATAGAAAATAAAGCTGATAAACTGTAAGAAATGTTCATAAACTGAAATATACTATAATCTCATTTGTTTACTTTGGCGCACATTTTAAATATAATGAGCCATACATTCTATTTTTGCATGACAAACAGAAGCTGTGTATGCATTTGATTGTAGTTAGCAGCCTGTTAATTAAATTGAGATAAAAACCAAAAGAACTGCGGATGCTGTAAGCCAGGAACAAAAACAAAGTTGCTGGAAAAGCTCAGCAGGTCTGACAGCATCTGTGAAGGAGAAAACAGAGTTAACGTTTCGGGTCCGGTGACTCTTCCTCAGAACGGTCCTCAGCATTATTAAATTATTATTAAATTGTGATATTGTGCAGTTCCTGAGAATGTAATTTCATTTCAGGGAACAAAAAAAGTTAACATTTCCAAGCTGCCTACACTAATTAACCTTTATCACATTTAAATCCATTAATAAATAATTTAAATGGTAGAAATCTTGGAGATGTTGCTCAGGCAACTTTAAAATGTTGCGTAGATATTTGACGGCTACTTTGGTCGTTTGCAGCAGAAGTTAATCCACATCAGTCAGAGCTTTCTTAACGTCAAGTTCCTTTATTCACTGCCATGACAGAGATCTGGAATTTCCTCAGGGCCACTCTCTGCCAAATAGTGGGGGAAGGCAAGAGGGTTCTACCCCACCATAAATGAAGATGCCACAGCGGAAACCCCAAGCAAATTCATGGCTCAAAACTGTTCATTGTTGTAGCTGTCTCCGCTGTAAACGGTGCACTTCCTATACCTCTGTGCTCATTACTGCTGCAGTCATGCCGTCAGGTAGAAAATTGTTCAGTACTTCGTAGTTGCAAAAAGGCTGAGAAGTACGATTCTGTTCTGATGTGGCAGTGATTTGAAATGTCTGACCTTAAACGCACTCCACAGCAGGTCCGGCCAAGTACAAAATCATAACATTTTGCTCCATGTTGCTGAGTGACATTGTTTCAGGCAGGAGTAGGATAGTTCAGAGTTCAGAGCCAAAGGAGGAAAACAGTGGTTTAGTGGTAATGTCACGTGACTCGTAATCCAGAATGCCAGGATGATGTTCTCTGAGGTCATGGGTTTGAATCCCATCATGATAGATGTTGAAATCTGAATTCAATAAAATCTATAATTAAAACATATCGTTTGGTACTATCACTGTACTAATAATCGAGACACCTGAGCTCAAATCCAACTTGGCAGTTGGTAGAATTTGAGCTAGGAAAATCTGGAAAAAAGTTTAATTATGACCATGAATCAATTGTTGTGGAAATCTAGTTTGCCAATGTCATTTTGGGAAGGAAGTCTGCTATCCTTGCCTGGTTTGGCTTACATTTGACTCCAGACACATAACAATGTAGTTGATTCTCAATGCCCTCTGAAACAGCATAGCAAGCCACTCAGTTGTATCAAACCACTAAAAAGTCACAGAAAAGGTGTGAAACTGAACAGACTACCTGGCTACCACCTAGGCACCAGAAATGACAAAAGCACACTCAGCCGTGTTGACCCTGCAAATGAAGAGTGCAGGAGGGCATGCCAGGAGCAGCAGTAGGCATATCTAAAAATGACATGCCAACTTGGTGAAGCTACACTATAGGATAAGTGATCCCGCAACCAACAGATCAGATGTAAGCTCTGCAGTCCTGTCACATCCAGTCATGAATAGTGGTGGACAGTTGAACAACAGACAAGAGGTGCAGAATGCACAAATGTCCCCAGCACACCAATGCAGAAGACAAGGCAGAAGCATTTGCATCCATTTTCAACCAGAATTGACAAGTGAATGATCTATTTTACCACCTCCTGAGGTCCCCATTATCACAGATGCCAGTCTTCAAACAACATCAAGAAATGCCTGAAAGCGCTGGATACTGCAATGACCATGGACCTGACAACAATCAAATGGCAGGACTGATGACTTGTGCTCCAGGACTAGCTGCAGCCCTGAACAAGATGTTACAAATTAGCCAGGATACTGTCAACTACCCAGCAATGTGGAAAATAGCCTCAATAAGTAGGACAAATCCAATCAGTTCAATTATCATGCCATCAGTCTACTTTTAATTATCCGGAAAGAATTGTAAGTGTCATACACAATGCTAACAAGCAGTGCTTGCACATGATTAACCTGATCGCTGAGGCTCAGTTTGTGTTCTACCAGAGCCACTCAGCTCCTGAACTCATTGCAGCTTGGTCCAAACATGGACAAAAGAGTTGAATTCCAGACGTAAGATGACAGTGACTATCCTTGTCATCGAGGCAGCATTTAAACTTGTATGGCACCAGGGAGCCCCAGAAATACTGGATTCAGACGGAAGCAGGAGAAAACTCTCCAATGGTCAGAGTCATACCTAGCATGGAAGAAGATGGATGTGGTTGTTGAAAGTCAAAAATCTGAGGCCAACTACATCCCCGCAGCAATTCCTCAAGTTAGTATCCTATACCCAATCATTTTCAGCTGCATCATCTTTCATTTTCCTTCCAAGATAAAGTCAGAGATAGGGATAATTAATGACTCCTGCACAATGCTAAGCACCTTTTGAGCCTCTTTACACATTGAAGCTCTGTATGTCTATGTGCAGCATGACCTGGGCAACATCCAGATTTGACCTGATAAGTGACAAGTAACTTACATCATACAAGTGTCAGGCAATGGCCATCTCCAACAAGAGAAAATCTAAACATCTCCCTTTGAAATTCAATGACAATAATTTCCCTATAAGTTTCCCTCCAAAACACGCACAATTTTAATCTGTAACTATATCGCCATTCCTTCACTGTCAATGGGTCAACATCCTGAAACTCCCCTGTTATTAACAACCTGGCTGCTACCATTAACCAAAAGCTGAACTGGAAATGCAGGTTAGAGCCTATGGGTTCTACAGCTTAACTTCCTGCAGTCCAATGCCTGTCTGTCTTTTCGAAGGTACAGGGCAGCGGTGTGATTGGAATACTCTCTAGGTGTCTTGCAGGACAAAGCAGCACACTTGATTGGCACCCCATCCACCAACTTCAATATTCATTTCCTTCACCACTGGCGCACACTGGCAGCCATGTGTACAATTTACAAGATGCGCTGCCGTAACTCGCCAAGCCACATTCAACAATACCTTCCAAATCCATGACCTCGACCATCTAGAAAGACAGTGGCAATGGATTTATGAGAACACCACTGCCTGCAAGTTCTCTTCCAAGCTGCACATCATCTTGGTTTGTAACTTTATCACTGTAACTTCACTGTCACTGGGTCAAAAACCTGGAACTCCCTTCCTAAGGCAAAAGGGGTAGCCAGTTAATACAGGCTTGTGGGTAATAAATGCCAGCAGCAATACCCACATCCCATGAAAGAATAAGAAATAAAGGATGTATGAAGCAAAGGAAATGATTTCAACAAAATCATTAGTAAAGATCAAGCATCTGGACACAGAGCTTGCCTTGGCTCAGAGACAAAATATTCAAGCCCCACTATAGCAATTTGAGCAGTAATCCAGGCTAATATCCAATGCAGCAATGAAGGGTGCCATGTTCTGCACAAGTATTCACTTGCTAAGATGGCCACAAGTATATTATAGCACTATTCAAAGAGAGGCTTCAAGTCCTCGTAGATCAACACTTTTTTGTCATTTGTATGAAGTATTTTCCACCACTGTCTGCTCTGTTTCCCTATATTATCTAGTCACTCAGTTCATGGATTGCAAAGCACATCAAGCAGAATCTTGGCAAGGTAGAGGAAGCAGTGTAGTGGCATACCTGAACTCTGCTGTCTTCTCACCTCCCCAAGAATTATGTTTTGATTGGAAAGGCACATAGGTGGTCATCTTGCCTAGTTGCCGATTTGAGGCCTTAAACTGGTCTATTAAGGATTGCTTAGGAGTCTGCCAAGAGTGCTGGTTTAAATCAGAGGCAAGTGCAACCACTGAAAATGGACTGCGGGCTATTTATCAGCTGGGAGTGAAAGAGGGATCCTCAATCAAAGGCAATCAGTGTCTGACTGAAGACATGAATATAAGGCGGGGTGTTGTTTACAGACAGCTGTTTTAACACACCTGTCCCCCCTCTGCCCATGTGTTTGATCTCTGCAAACTGCAATGCCCACCTCAAATGACTCTCTTATCTTGCTTCTAGATCACCGGACTCCAGGGTTCCACTTCCAACAGCAGCCATGGCTTACCCTGGGACACTGCCAAGCACAGGAACTGCCACTGTCTGATTGGTCAGCAATTCCTGGAGGGCAGGACGTCTATTCCAGGGACTTAGTCCCAAAGCAAGCCCATCGGAGTCTTCAGACCTGAATGATTGGCAGAAGATTCAACGGGTCTTACTTAGAATATGCAGCGCATGTCAATGCAAGTCATTGCTTTATTAGGTTACAAAGTGCTTAAACAAAGGCTGTCTTTCTTCAATGATCTTTAAAGTCAGTTTTGAAATATCACATTCCTGGAATTTTGCCGGCCAAAGTATAGAAACAGTACCTGTTGGAAATTCAGGCAATATTATGCATGATTTTCCGACCAAGTCAGTAAATGCAGTAAGACTTCAGATTACGCAGTCCTAGCAGGCAAGACTCGGTGTGTCAAGTATCTAAACATTTCTTCCATTATGTTTTTAATTTTTAGTTTTCATCAGCCAAAAACAAAATGTTCAGTTGGATATGTCAATGTTTTTTTGTCTGACATCTTGATTGTCTGTTATTCATTTCTCTTATCCTTCTCTTCTTTTATAAGTTACCAGTATGATGGTTGATAAATGCTTTAGAATATTTTACAGGTAAAATATATTATGTCAAAGAATGCTGAAAAAAATACTAAATCAAGTAGATTTACCAATGCTGAATGACAGCATAAGTGATTTGAAATAAAAATAGCAATATTCATTTTTAATAACAGGTTGTCTGCTATTGACATTGCTGACTTAAAGAAAATTTCAAAATCTTCGTCTCATTGTGGAAGAGAATTTATTTCCTTGCTTGAAATAATTATGTGGAGCCACATAGACAGATCAATAGTTTAATTCTTAATCAATTGAAGAGACAAAATGCACCAAAGATTAAATCATCCCTAATGTAAAGTCAAATATTGTTAATGATGTCAATAATTTATGTAGATTCACTTGAAGTATGAGTAAATCAGAACCTGACGTTTGAATGCTTATACAGTCTGGAGGTAAAGGTGATGCAGCACACACTCATCGGTAGAGTCTGAATTTAAAAGTAGTGTTTGCTCTGTAACAGGACACTGCCAAGCCTTAACATCAGAAAAACCTCCAGTGTGGGGTTCTCAATTCCCAGATAATCACATCAGCTTTTTCCACAGTGCCTAAGGCTCTGTTTCAGCTGGAGGAAATGGCTGGCTGGTGATTTAACCTGTCAATAAATCCGACTGTTAAAAGCAAGTTCAACCCATTATTGCCCACATGTGACAGAATTCTTCTCTTGCTAACGGCATTTCAATAAATGGATTAGTAAGACCCTACTTGGGAAGTTCTCTTTGGAGAGAAGAAAGCCAAGAAGAGACATTATGGAAGTCTTCAAAACTGGGAGGGACTGGATCAGTAGATAGGGAGAAACTGTTCCTGCTCTAGAACCTGGGTGCACACGTTTAAAATGCTTTGCTATAGAAGTAAACGTGAGGTGAGAGAAAAAGACATTTCACACAAGTGGTTCAGGTCTGGAATGCACTGCCTGGAAGTGTGCTCGAATCAGGTTCAATCAAAGCATTCAAGACAGCATTGGGTGATTATTAAATAGAAATAACAACAAGGTGAGGGTACGGGGAAAAGATAGGAGTATGGTTCTAAGTCATGATGTTACTTCGCAGAGCCAGTGCAGACACAATGGGCTAAATAGCCTCCTTCTACACTGTCTCCAGTAGTTTTGAGGGATGGAATGGATGGATAAAAAGAACAAGAGTATTAGCAGGCATCCTTAAAAACCATCTAATTCTGCAGAGTAGGCACATGTCTGAGATGGGTGATAGTCAGAGAGTTTGCTGGTGACATGTAACATAGGAAAGCAGAACTAGCTCAGTTGGGTAGACAGACAGTGTGGATCAGATTGGTGCCAATTGCATGGGTTTAAATCCTGGTTTCGACTGCAATGGATTCAGGATATGCTTCCTTACCCTACTCAGGTTGACGACATGGTGCTAGGAGTCAGAGGTGCCCTTGGGCATTGTCATTCAGTGGCTGTATCTGAGAAGGTAGAGCTGGATTAGAGTTAGCTCCGCAGCTCCCACATCACTTATAGTCTTATTCAAATTGCGTAGGTATTAATTAGTCATTGTCAAGCAGAAGAAGAGGAAGAGTACTGCTGTTCTGTGGGTCCATACTCCAATGTATAAAACTAATTTAAATATGGGTGGCAATGGTGTAGTGTTACTGTTCCTGAACTAACAAAGGGCCTGTACTGTGCTGTACTGTTCTATGTTCTTTAAAGAAAAACAGGTAATGATTTGGGGTCTTATGTTCGAATCATCTACCATAGTGGAGTTTGCAATTCAATAAAATCTTGAGTTAAGAGGCTAATGATGAGTTTGAAATCATGTCAATTGATTAGGGTTAAAATTGAATCAGAGATAGTAGGAACTGCAGATGCTGGAGAATCCGAGACAACAAGGTGCAGGGCTGGATGAACACAGCAGGCCAAGCAGCATCAT
>NC_063334.1:90721452-90787267 GCF_021869965.1 Rhincodon typus
AGACCCTTCTGATGAAGGGTCTAGGCCCGAAACGTCAGCCTTCCTGCTCCTCTGATGCTGCTTGGCCTGCTGTGTTCATCCAGCTCTACACCTTGTTATCTCAGATTTTCCAGCATCTGCAGTTCCTACTATCTCTCACTGCCATCTTTGCCAGGGCAATTGGGTTCAAAAATAAAGATTGGCACAGCTACACCAGATGAGCAAATAAAATTATTTTCTGATTTTTTTTAAACTTGTGATGAATTTTGAGGGTATAACTTCACAAACAACAGCAGCACTCTTGTACTCATTGCACCAAAGAAAACTTGGCAAAGACTATAACATCCTTGTTAAAAATGTCTCAAACCAAAAGTTAACCCACATTCTCATACACTGTTTGACTGCTATTTTTTGCATGCATCTGTCTTTAATTGAATGTTTCAACATTCTTTTTAAAAATAAAAGAATCTACTATTAGTACTTGGCATACAGGTCACAACTGAAAATCTTCGCACCTAAGATTCAACCAATACTGACAGCTCTGATTAAATCTGAATTATTAAAACTAAAGTGGTACCAGTTGCAAGGCTGCCAAGAAATGACATGTTCAAATGTTTTCGACATTCTAAAGGAAGAACTCTAAGACTTTTAAAGCAAAGGGCATTCAACCTTAGCTGTCCTCAACATATCTTCCTATTCCTCGGTGATGTTTCAAGATAACGCATTGTGCAGTGTTCAAGAACTTCACCTAGCTACAAAAACCTGCAAATTCTTTACCCAATTCATCATATATTCAATGAAAGACAAGCAGCCTGATATACTCTTCTATTGCTTTCAAAGGAGATGGTCTACGGTTTTAATATGACACAAATTCCTTCTGCTGTAACACAGAACTCGTGGGCTTTCCCTATCAATTTTAAAAGTTTTATGGAAATAATTTAGTAAAAGCAGAGAACTTGACTTACAAGAAACTTACAATAGAAACAAAGTTCATGTATCGATATCATGTATATCTTTTAATGTCATCCTGGTATTTTCAGAGCACTTGCAGTGATCCATGAATGTGTAGCTTCATATGGAAGTATTCAACAGAAGTCATGTTTGATGTCTCATATGCGTTGATCTTGCTGCCACCAGGGCCAAAAATAAATATCAGTTGAGTTGAAGTCACTGCAATTTGGTAGTGTTAGAAGTTTTAGAAACCTACCTTTGAAAGTTGAAAGATGAGCAGGAACTGACTACAGGACGACTGGGAGAAGCTAAGATACAAGTGGTTGATTCTTTCTCTTTGCAGAAGAACAACTATCAAGCTTTTGGAAAGGAAGCTGCCTTAAGGCAAAAGTCCATTGACAGTTTATTTAAAGAAAGAATAAAAGACATTTTATTCTTCCTCACTATGCCTACATCAACAACAAATAAGGACCTCTGCCACTGCAGTTATATTTTGATTAGCAGCCAGCTGGGAAATTGAGCATAGTTCCAGCTGGGCACTTACTGCCAGAATTAAGTACCCCCAGGTAAGATGTTCTGTAGAGCAAAGATCTCTGTTTCTGCTGAACAATGACTTTCATCTCCAATCACAGAAGAGCAACACAGTAATGCAATTATTTCCATTTCCCAAGCCAACACACTTTGTGGTCTCCATAGCTGCCAATTTGTTGCTGCAAGGGAAATTTAATGCTGTGTAATCTAACACACTGGAACTAGGTTAAGACAAGCCAAACACATTATTTTCACTTCGGGCCCCTTTGGTCAGCAAAAAGAGACTTTCATCCATCAGTCTGATCTGGATTCATGCCCAGCCTTCAACAGTAAAGGACAGTGTTTGGAGCCAATACAACACCTAGCCCTTAATTAAAAGTATATATTTTAAATATAAAACTCCTTTACAGGAATAATCTATCGTTAAAATAACAAAATGAAATTAAAAAGATTTTCAAACTCACATCATTAAAAAACTAAGCCTGTATTAACAGGAAAGATACAACATTTTTGATTATATTGATTTCTTGAGAATCCTTTAAAGAATAGAACTGATTTAGATTACTTTGGGGCAAGCATCTTTTCCCTGTCCTAGTAAAACATTGTCAGAAAATGAAATATACTGTTCTCAAATCTCATTCACAAGCTAGCCAGTATACAGGAGAAACCAATTACAGTCAAGTATTCCTTTATTACTGTGAGTAGATTGAAGACGCTGAAGTAACATTTTGCAGTATATGTTCTTTTCTTTAAGAGATTCTGACTCAGAAGCAGAAATAATCCCTAGCTTAGCCATTCAATTACAGTGCACCCCTGCTAGTTATGCTACAAATGTGAACTCCAATTTGTCGTAACAACTTGAATGTAGGTGCACAAAGTTGATTAGTCAATGATCTGTAGCCAACAGTATTAGTACTCCTAAACAGTTCAATGAGGTGACTCACAAAGACATGCTGGTAAGGTGGTCAAAATGACAAACATCAAGCAAATTCAAGAGCACTGCATGAACCAAATAGCCCTCCACTGTGGTGAGTTTGGCAGCAGGGACATTTAAACAGACTAGCCAGTTGCAGATGATAACTCTGCTTCCTTCAAGTCTATGTCAGAAAGCCCTTTGAACAGCCTTCCATCGCACTGTAACAAATGTTCCCATTGGAGTTCATATTGTCATCACCAGCATTAACCCAGTGGTGAGCAGGGAGGCAAGATGATAATCAAGCCTTCTTGGGATTATTTGTAGGCTCTGATTGGGTCCTTTGCTCGAAGACATTCATTGCATGATTGAGGGACTCAGCATCAGGCAAGGGATGCACCTGAGAGCCACCCACTGCTCTTCCTGCCAAACCCTTCCTCTCATGATCCCCTTTCAGCTATTACTCACCTGAGGTTTGGGTTCCAGCAACAACACTAAGTCTCAGGCAGATGTAAAATTGGCAGCAGTCACTAACTCCCTGGTGACACTTATGTTCAATAGAGCTGCCACCGTCTGATTAATTGGCAGATCTTGGCAGGCAGGACTTCTGCCTGTGGGATTCTTGATCCCCAGGAAATCCCATTGCCGTTAAGTGTCTAAGTGGCACTCAGTTTGACAGGGTTCCCGAAAAGAGGTGACACACAGATCTCACTGGCTTTCCAGCTGCCAGCAAGATTCTGATGAAGGGTCCTGACCCAGAACGTCGACTTTCCTGCTCCTCTGATGCTGCTTGACCTGCTGTGTTCCTCCAGCTCCATACTGTATTGAACAACATCCCTGCTGACTCCATCAAATACCACCCAGAGATCCTATTAATGGTGGTCATTTAGAACATAAGAACATAAGAACTAGGAGCAGGAGTAGGCCGTCTGGCCCTGCGAGCCTGCTCCGCCATTCAATAAGATCATGGCTGATCCTTTTGTGGACTCAGATCCACTTACCCGCGTTCTCACCGTATCCCTTAATTCCTTTATTGTTCAAAAAAAATCTACCTTTTTTTAAAAAACATTTACTGAAGTAGCGTCAACTACTTCACTGGGCAAGGAATTCCACATATTAACAACCCTCTGGGTGAAGAAATTCCTTCTCAGTTCAGTCCTAAATCTGCTCCCTCTAATCTTGAGGCTATGCCCTCTTGTCCTAGCTTCACCTGCCAGTGGAAACATCCTCTCTACTTCTATCTTATCTATTCCCTTCATAATTTTATACGTTTCTATAAGATCCCCCCTCAATCTTCTGAATTCCAAAATTTGTGAGAAGATTTAAATAAGAAATACTTCTGGTTAGCAAATTGTGTAATTTATTGATTCAGTTCAATGAAATGGTCCTAAACAAAAAAATAAAATCTGAGAAAGTTGAAAACTATTAGTGACAATATCAAAACTGTGAGACACTCGTGAATCTGGACAACTTGGAAGTAGGATTTCCATACACAATGATGTCAGTGAACAGAAGATGGGAGATGAGCTGTGTGAGGTCAAAGGGCAAAAATCAGACAATGAACTTTTAAATAAAAAGGACGCTAACACTTCCTAACTGAATAGTAAATTGATTGTGTATATAAATGTATTAAACAATCTGGTGCTGTTAAAAGAATGATTGCACATTTTGCTGAAGGCCAAGTAAAGTTGACTCAGTTGTAGAAAGACGCTGCATGGTTTTCCAAATGGATTAAAGATAAGCAGAGGAGTGTTGATATGTTGGAGGCCTGCCAATATCGAAAGATCAATGACAAAGTATGGCTCAAATACATCAGTCAGGGTATGCAAAGAATCAACCCCCACGACACAAAATTCAAAACATCTGAAATGATTTAAAAAATATATGGTGTGTGTATGTGTGTGTGTGTGTGTGTGTGTGTGTGTGTGTGTGTGTGTGTGTGTGTGTGTGTTGATGTGGGGGTGGGGGGAGAAAAACACAAAGCCACCTATAGCATATGTTAATGATTTCTCAATTTGCATCCTGTTTGGCTGAATTGTCCATTGTGAAGATGCCAGTAATGGTATAGCATGGCTTAATTTATTTAAACACACACACTCTATGGGACAAAAAGTTCATTTGCATCAAGTACAATCTATGAATAAGGGAGTTTCAAAAGTAAAAGTCAAGAACAGGATAATTTAGACCGGTTGATTAATCTGTTGATTGATGTTTAATTGACACAGCTTCTCTTGCCTGAAGGCAATTCTTTCTGTTGGTCTGAGATGCTGGGAAAGAGAGAAGGTTTTTGTTTCATACTGCAATGAAAGTTGGGGCCTCCTGTATGACTGAACGCTGCCATACCCTCACCTCCTTTGACAGGCCTTTGTGCAAGAGGTAATTCATTCATATTTAAGTTTGTTTACAGTAAAGGTTAATGTACTCCAGCAGAGAATGTGCCTGAAGCTACCATAGAGATTTCATAAACAAAATGGATATCACATCTCTTTTATATGCTGTACCTGAGCTGGAAGTTTGTGCTGAATGAGCAGAAAATTCACAGCACGTAGTCTCATATCCTAAAAAGGTCAAAGGTTAAAACCAAACCAAACTAATACTAATGCAACTTAAATAAAACTTAGTCAAGACATAGAGGTAAAAATATTTTAATAAACCTGAATTAATTCATTTTCTATTTGCCAAAAATTAAACAGCAGAATAAGTATTTTATATAAAAACAGTCACTTGAGACCTTTTTTGCTGTACCTCTTCTAATGGCTGTCTCCATGCTTGTCACTCACTCTTTAAATCTCCAAACTTTCTCCATCACTTTTCATCTTTAGCGACTCATCAACTTTGATCTTTACTTGCTGATTCCCCAAAATGACACCTTCACAGCTGGCAGACTCATCAACCTAAACCACCAAATTTTCAAAAACCAGCAACCAGCTGTTTATTATTGACTACAGTTGTTCTTCCACAGTGGAAGGGCTGGTGACCTTATTATGACATAAAATTGTCACGGCCCATGCTATACTCTCCATGCTAAGGTTTTAATGTTATTGTATTGGGTATGTACTCTGCACAGAATGATAGGCCCCACTCATTGCAGGTTCAGGAATTCCAAACGTACATTATACAAACAACCTGATCATTGGATCAGTTTCCCAAGACCGATATAAAAACTCCGTTTTGCTCTCATTCTTTCTCTTAAGTTTCTCACATCATTTTTCTCAAGATTCTCCCTGACTTTTTTCTGTGTCTTCAGGTACTTTTACATTTAATGTTTCAGATTGTGCATTACCAATTTGTATAAATCTACAATTTCACCGTCAAAATAAGGAAAGCAGTTTAACTAAGTATGTCCAGAAAGCTAGCACACAAACATGAAGCGCCAATGATCCAAACTACTGAAAGAACAATGATGTAAGTGACTTTTCTGCTGTCTTGTTTCCTCTTTCTCTGGCATTTGTGTTCTTTGACTCTGACTATCTCAACTTCCCATTCTTTATGCCTCACTCTATTTCCTCTAACATCCCAATGAAGCATGGAGACAGCTCAGGAGCAACAACTCCCTGTGGCGTGGAACTAATCTTATCTTCCCTAGTTTCAATGCTTAAATTTTCTGTTGTTGAGCATTAGCCAAAGCCTCAAGCATGTTTCTGAACAGCGTTACACCACAGAAGTTCTTAAGGACAAAGGATATGTGCATGATAGGATTGGACTTGGATAGAGGGAAGGACATGGGTATACAGTGATTTATTTGTCCCAGAATGCGATCAATAATACATTCACAGTTACATGGTTACCTCAGTTCAGCAAGATATCCAAGAATAGCCATAAGCTTTTATTGCTAACAATGGTACAACTTCTATTATTGTTAAACATTTTGTAATATAATAAAATATATTAAAGTATTAACATTGTTAAAATGACATAATTATTGCTAAAAAAAGTTCATTCTGTAAGAGTTTACAAAATATTCTTTTCTTGTGAGGGAAGTTTGAGTAAGTTAAGCCAAGCTCTTGAATTTTAGAAGAATGAGAGGTGATCTTATTGAAACATATTAGATTCTGAGGGGACTTGACAGGGTAGATGTTAACAGGTGTTACCCCATATGAGGATATCTACAAAAGGTGGGCAGGGGTTGCTAGTCAGTTTCAAAACAAGTGGCATCCCATTTAAGACAGAGATAAAGGGGATATTTTCACTCAGACGCTGACTAATCTTTGGAAATCTCTTCACCAGGGAGTAGAGTTGGCTGGGTCATTGAATATCTCAAGACTGAGTTAGACAGATACTTGATTTGCAAGGGAATCAAAATTTATGGGCGAACAGATGAGAAAATGGAGTTAAGGCCACAATCAGATTAGATGTTATTAAATGACAGGGCAGCTGAAGGGCCCAAATGGCCCTTTCATGTGTTTATTTTAAAGTTTTTGTTATGTTCTTATTCCTAGACAATTTATTGTTCCACTCGTGACACTTCTACTCTGAATCGGTTATATCTTAGATAAATTCATGAAGCTCAGGGAAAATATGCTTTGGCTATATATCCCTCAGCCTAATAAAGCTAATCAGTAAAGTTTATAAACAGGTTTCTGACTTGCAATTTACTTTTAAATTATAAGTACATCATGCATAAAATGAAATGTCAGACCTTACATCTGTTCAAAACTAAAACTGAGAAGTGAATTGAAGTTCATGATGGTGCTTGAAGCCAGAGGGTGGCATACCTGGTGCTGAAGCTGGCAGTGGTAACAGGACAGTGCCAAGGCTTGCATCATGAGACTAGATAGGAAAGAATGGCATAAAGTGCCACAAAGCGAGAGTGGATAGATTTACAAATTGAGCCCCAGGGTCACTCAGAGCAAGGGTGATGAATTCCATGAAAGCCCATCACAAAGAGTCTCCAATAGAATAGTAAGCAATGGTCTTGGTGAAGCAGATACTTGGTTCTACATTTAACAGTGATATTGTTCAAAGGCCATTGAGATAACAAATAGACATAAGAGTTGCTTCACATTTTACACATCTAAATGTTGAATATATTTCTTTCTGGCTAGGGATTGATAAATATCCAATATTACCAGGATTCTTTGCTGGGTTTTCTATCTCTTTCGTAATTTGATCAAACATGTTGCACTTTTTTTTTGTTCTGTAAGTTCTCTGTCATGGATTGCAGAGCTGGATCCAAGTCAGCAATGTTGTAGTTATGTCCTCTGCAACAGATTTCTCTCAATTTGTTCTCCAATTAGCTACCACAGTCTCATTATCTGTCCCACCATAAGTCAGTAATAGGTCCAGAACAGTGCTGGCAGTAGTGTCACTTCTTGTTTTTGACAACCGGGACTGAGATTGGTAACAGTGATATATAGTACACAAACTGATCTCCTATTCATTAAGGTTAAATTATAACTTCATTCTATGCCAGAATTGAACTTGAAATAACCTACGCATAAGAAACCTACTCACTATTTTAGAATGGTCTTGATTTAGTTCAGAAGTGATAAATGCAGTTCTCCTAGTGGTAACTTCAAAAAGATGTCAATGATGACTATCACTGTTTAGAATTATCCTTTATAATAAGTCACATCTATATTGCATGTTAGAGAACATCTCAAGATACTTTACCAGAGTAATTCCAGATATGGGATTTGCAGCTCAGGACAATGTTGAGAATGAGAAAAATTCAGTCTAAGCAAATTAGCCTTGAAGGAGGATGGAATCCCAGGAACTATCTACATTAAGCAATGAGAACTTCACCTCCCAAAGGTTGCTCAATTGGTAAATGAGCCCAGACTGAATAAAAGTCATTACAAACCAGAACGGTCTCCATTCTGCGTGAACTCAACTTGTCTGGAGCAGCAGTATGATGCAGCAAAAGACCACCAAGGATAGTAGGAGAAAAACAGATGACACGAGTTTATTGGTCATTAATGTCATTCCATGATTTTGTACCAGGAATTATATGTGTGTCGATTTTAAATGAGTTCACATTCTAATTTCAGTGTAATGTTCTAAGAATTTAGTGTTTTGTCAAAATTCACCACTTTGTTTCACACATGACAAACAGTCATTTGAGAAAAATATTAGAAAATGGCCAACATCCAAATTCACTTGGACCTTAATTTAGATAAATGCATGGTGTTGCATTTTGCTAAGATAAACAAGGGTGGGACCAGTAAATGGTTAGGCCCTGGGGACTGTTGTAGAACAGAGAGACCTAGGGGTTCGAGTACATAGTTCATTGAAAGTTGTGTCACAGGTAGACAGAGTGGTAAGGAAGGCATTCGGAATGCTAGACTTCATTGCTCAGACCATTGAGTTGAAGAGTTGGGATTTCACGGTGCAACTGCACAGGACATTGGTGAGACCACTTTTGGAGTGCTGTGTACAGTTCTGGTCACCCTGCTATAAGAAGAATACTATTAAATTGGAGAGGGTGCAGAAAACATTTACAAGGATGTTATTGGGATTTGAGGGTTTGAGTTATAAAGAGAGACTGCATAAGTTAGGACATTGTTTATTGGAGCGTAAAAGGTTGAGGGGTGACATTATAGAGGTTCATAAAATCATGAGGGGAATAGATAAGGTGAACAGCAAAGGTCTTTTCTGTAGGGTTGGAGAGTTCAAAACTAGAGGCCATAATTTTAAAATGAGAGGAGAAAGATTTAAAAGGGACCTGAGGGGTAACGTTTTCACACAGAGAGTGGTTTATGTGTGGAATGAACTGCCAAAGAAAGAGGTGGATGCAGATACAGTTAGAACATTTAGGAGACATTTGGATAGATACATGAATAAGAAAGGTTTAGAAGGAGATAGTGAGAGCTGCAGATGCTGGAGTCAGAGTCAATACAGTGTGGAGCTGGAGGAACACAGCAGGTCAGGCAGCATCAGAGGAGCAGGCGAGTCAATGTTTCGGGTCAGGACCCTTTGTCAAGCAAATTTAGTTTGGAAAACTTGTTCGGCAAGGACTAGTTGGACTGAAGTGTCTATTTCCATGCAGAATGACTCTTAAGACTCTAAGCTTTCTCTTTTCAAATGACCCACGCATTTACCTAATGGACAATTTTGATAAGAATTCTTGAAATCAGGACTATTCTTCAAACAAATCATTTAATTAAAGTATGTAAATAAAGGACTTTATTATTTTAAATTAATACAAACTATATTATTCTGTTTGTTGTATTATTCTTATGAGTTTGGATTGCAGCATCCTGTCCATAATATTGATTATCCAGCATCACCAATCCAATTGTGATCAATGCCCAATGTAAGCAGCCAAACTCAGTCCTCAGAAGATACAATACATAACACTGTCTTCTAAACTTCCACTGGTTAACTGTGTACTTGAAGCACTTGCTCTCCACTGTGTAAATCAGATCCTAACTTGCATGAGAAAAAGCTGCTTGACTGGGTTCATGCATGTTACATTGGGTTTTTGGCCAGACCTTAGTCTCCATAACTGGTTATGGACCAATTTATTAACATTTAATAAACTGCAATCTGTGTAAAGTTACTGCATCAAATGCAAGCTTTCACAATTTGCAAAACATTTCCTCCATCCTTGCTTGCCCCTTTGGAGAAGCCATTGTTGTACGACTGCTTTTAAGAACCTTTAAGCTTATCTCAAGGTTGGTGGGAAGTTTTTATGGCAACTGGTCAATTTCTGTGTAGCAGAAACTACATAAATCACCAGTGACATTTCTCCAACGTGCAGAGCTGGATCTGTGTTCAAGAATTCAGAGTACTCCTTTGCTCACGTAACCTCTAGACTGACCCTGTTCCTGGCATCCACCAGGAGCACCTGCAATAGTAGATGTTACACTGATGAACACCTGTTCTCCAGAGGGATTTGAACTAGGAACAGTTTAAAGGGATTTCAGCCAGGTCTGTGGCTCATGGGATGGAAGAACAGGCATACTGGGAAATAACAAATGCATAATAAACAAGAAATCTCTTTTATTACTGATATGACCTTACATATGGAAATCAGACTAAATAAATAACATTACGAATAATTGCAAAACCAAATTTCACCCAACTCTGACCTCTTTTAAAACTGCTAACTTCCTGTGGCTTCAACTGATCTTCCAAGTTTCAACAAGATTATATCTGGGCTCTCAAACACTAGCTAATTAAAATATTAGATTTGAAGTTCAACAATAACTTTACTGTCTATTCATTGCTAGCTATTTATGAATCCAATAGAGCTGCCTCCAGATGGATGAATGCACCAATACTTTTGAACAGTATAATCTCAAAGATCAGTTTCATGATACATCAAAAGCATAAGTTAACATGTAATTCATTCATTATCCTGCCATTCATTATCATTTATTTATTTTATAGCTATTACAGATTTAGAAGTTTGCATAAGATTTCTCCAAAACAATTTTGAAATTTTAGATTTCTGAACACACAGATCGATAAATGGGGTGGAACTTGTAGGCTGTAAACAGCTATTTCCTTTTGGCCCTCTGATCATAAAAGGTGCAGTAGTGTACTTAAAAGTTTAATGGGATGCATATGCATAATCACACCCGTGGTGGTATATTACAGCTGTTCTCTTGGGTCAAAGATCTTTTAGTTATACAAGCGCCAGAGGCTGAAGAGAGACTTTTGAGCCCTTTTGAGTGAAAGACCATTCAGAACAATTCACTAGTTTAAGGAATTTCTACTCATACTATAAACATTATGGTTCTGAAAGTGGGATCAGCACTATGTCTTGTTGATGCACCTATCTGGTATTTGAATTACTTATGGCAAATAAAATTGGTCATTTTCAGATGGTGTAACTGTTACAGAGTTGATGTTGTTTTATTTTCCTTCCTGAATGGTAAAAGTCATCAGATCACAAGAGATTCCAAAACATTTTGCAAACAAGTAAATTGCTGCACTGAATGCATTTTATTTTTCTTTTTGCTGCTGAAAATCTATGTGAATGTTGACAAAAAAGACTAAGAAGAATAGACAGTAAACAAACGCTTATGCAAAAAAACTGAAAGAAATCAGAAAAAAAAAGATATTATTTGAAAACACAGCAGGTCTGGCAGCATCCGTGGAGGGAAATCTAAGTTAACACTTCAGGTCTAGTGACTCTTTTTCTGAACACTGATGAAGGTCACTGGACTCAAAAAGTTAACTCTGATTTCTCTCCACAGATGCTGCCAGACCTGCTTAATCATTTATCCAAACCCATGTCTTAGGGTTTGGATTATGTACAGAGTGCAGGCTCACCATGCTTCAGCATAAAAGTTGGGACTAACTCACCACTGTTTGGCCAGCTCACCCTGTTTCAATTTTTTTGGGGCTTTAATTATTATGAAGCAAGACTTTCAGCCCTCTCCAGCTTCAGAAACCTCCTGGCTTCAGAGAGAGGAATATTAAGGATGATGAATGCTTTGGACGAAGGGAAAAAAATCAACTCTGGGAATATAGGTATTCAACTACAGTCATTCAGTACCATGTCAAACAATTTCTCTTTGATAAATGAATGTCAGTTTCTGTACTTTTCTCCAAAACTTGAATATCGTAGATCTTCTGCAGATTTTTTTAACTGACTATAAAAATAACTTACATTTGCAGCTATTCCTCATTCTTGTCTAAACCTACTTAACGATGGCAGATAAGTGTCTCCAAAGACAGTTGAAAGATGTCTCAGAAACTTATGATATGTTAATAGTTGGTTCATTTGGCAGCAGTTATGCCAATGCCAAAAATAAATTCAAAATTGCCAGATGAGATTAAGCAGAGAGATCGTTCAGTAGGACATTAAAAATCCAGGATTTGAAGTTCCTCCAAGGAACTTGATCAGAGAAAAAAAAAGCATAATTCCCATTCCTTGTGTACTTAATAAAATAGTGTCCCAAATTGCACGGTTGATCTGACTTACATAGTCAGATGGCTTCTTCAGTCACCCTTGCCTTGATCTGCTATTAGAATGTAGAGTGGCACATTTCCTCACTGCTGAAGATAGAACCTCAGAACCGAGATTAAACTGATTTGAAATAAGAATGGAAAATGCTAGATGAGCTCAGCATGGCTCAGCTCAGAAGAAGAGTCATATTCAACTCTGTTTCTCCCCCCACAGATTACCATCAGACATTCTGAGTTTTTCAAGCACTTCTCAAATATTTCAGACTTCCGGCATCTATAGTATTTTACTTTTATTTTAGAAAATGATTTTTTTTTCATTTTGACAGGAGACATCTTGTGCTGAGGCAAAAAGTAACTGCTCTTGGAACAATTTGGATTCAATTTGATGCATTTCAAAAGGTCTCAAATGTATTCATGCTGTCTCTGGAATGGTCTGAATTCAACTGAAATATGAAAGAACATAAAAAGTGGAAATTTCCACACCAGTGTAGCAACTTCCTTGGAGAAATCCCCTTGATATAAATCTCCTTGGACAATCTGTCCAAGGTCCCACTTCCAGAAAAAGAATGGGGGACCCACTGCCACTGTGCCTCTGGTCTGACTAAATCTGGTGCAAGAAGGCTCATGGGGAGTAAATGCCCAATGTGGGCCTCATCACAGAACTGATACCTTACATATCCTGAGCCTCAGGGATGCATTTCTAGCGGTTCTCCTCTTGTTATGTTGTCTGCAATGAAAAACCTGCTGACCTTTGATCAGCCTATTGTTTTTTTTTGGAATGGGATTTCCACCGTCAGCATCTGTGATCCCTGGGATGGCCTGTTGCAGGCCACTTCTGTATGCCTGACTAGCATTTAGTACAGCAGGACATTCCGGTAGGAGGGCACACCTATGGAAGGAGAGGATTTCTGTCACCTGGACTAAACACAGCCCCATCCAGCAGAACTCGTTTTTGTCCACCCCATCAGTTCTGCCTAGAATTTTGAAAACTTTGATCATTATAAATATGTTGCTACTTTATGTTTTCTCTTCTGATACTGTAACCCCTGGTGACCAGGTATCATTGTGGTAAATTTAGCCCGCACTCCCTCAAAGTCAATGCATACTTCTGAAGCTACAGTGCCCACAACTGCTCACAATGCTCCTGATGTGCTCTAATTAGAAGTTGGCTTTCTTTTCAAACTAAAATTCATTTTTAATCATTTGGGATTTGCTATTTCCTAAATATCTATGTTGGTATCTGTGGTTTATATATTACATACATCTGTCAATATAGTGAAGTTTTACAAATGTATTTCATTTTAAATGTGCCCATAATATATTTTACTGGAAGGTTTGAAACATTTTCCATTCATATTGCTACATTTCATATGTTTCAATTCAAGAAATACCTTAGACGAAGATTTAATTTATGCATTTTAAAGCAGAATCTAAATATTTAAATATCTAAATTAATATGTTAGTGTATAAAAACTGAAAGAACTGCGGATGCTGTAAATCAGAAACAGTTCTGAGGAAGTGTCACTGGGCCCGAAACTTTAACTCTGATTTCTCTTCCCAGATGCTCCGAGACCTACTGAGCATTTCCAGCAACTTCTATTTTTGAATACATTAGTGTAGACTGATTCAGCGTATTTTTTTCATTTGTGGGGAAAATACAGACATGCAAATTGTTTGCAAGATTCAATATACGGACAGTTATTAAATTCTGCGCACTGATTTTATAAACCTGTTGAACCCTTCCTAATATTGAAGTCTATACATGAAGGTGAACAATCATACTTCAACTGTCAAATTATACTCGCAAAACTTCAACAACTTTCACCGAAATAAATACAGCACAGATTCAGTGGCATCAAAATGGGTGCGGAGAGAAAAATACCTGAAATTAAGCGAGGATGTGAGCTCAACCCTCAAAACAGCAGTTAGAACGTGCACACAAAAACTGACACTGTTCAATGTCAAATCAAAGTCCAATTGTGAACTTTAGTTGATTATTTTACACTCAGCCCTACACCAACACCACCAACACAGGAGTCAAGAATAAAATATTGGACAAAAATGCATGTTCTTTTGACATAAATAAAATCAGTTATATAGGATATTACCAAAGACAATTTGTGAAGAAAGCTCACATTTGTATCTTTTGTTGAAAAAGGCAGACAGCACTAAACTAAACTTCAGTAACAATTTGCATCTGACAGATTTAGTGAGAGAAATCTGAACAAGAATATTATATCAGTGATGACGCCGACAACCGGTGCTGTGAAGATATTTTATGGCATCCTGCACTACAAGGTTGTTATCATCGTGTGTATGTGTTAAGGGTACGAGGAAGGATTAGCCTGGAGTCACTATTGTATAACTTAAGTTCCACAGGTGGTCCAACATTGTCTTTTTGTTACCAAAGTAAGCAAGTTTGTTGTATTTGTGAGAGACAATGCTGAAGAGTCTAGAGTAAGGCAGGATGTAAGAAGAGGATTTTTTTCCAGAGCCCACACAGCCATTTCAATAGGGCTACGTGCTATTTCTTTATATATAATTATATAGTAATTAGTCTCAAACACAATGTAGTTTGTTACTGGAGTTCTGGATGCTGAAAGACAATTGTCATTTGTTGTGAGCTAGCGTGGTTTAAATGCTGGGATGTACCTAGTGAAGGAATCTTGAGGTAGTGAAGCTGGCAAAGGGAAAAAACAGCAACTGCCAAAATACTCATGCACACTTCAGATATTTAGTGGCTTGAGTGCAGCAAATTGCAGTTAGAAGTATAAAGAGTATTAGAGTGATTTTAGAATCTCTAACATGTACTGTAAAAGCTTGAACTTCTTTTCCACAACCCGCATCTCATGCAGTTCAACTTGTTTTAACTCTGCTCCAGAATAAAAACCAACTTCTGGGTTTAAAAATATCAATGTCACAAAAATGTCCCAATGTTTACTGCAAAAATTCAGAAGAGGTTAAACAGGAACATCTAACACCTATTATGACCCTTACGTTTTCAGACACAGATTAATCTATACTTGAAATCTGAAGCACCTGTAATTAATCTAATGTCACTTTCACATCTACATTGTCTGGTTACTCTACATTAACTCTAGAGAATATCTGCCTTCCCGTAGAGTCTGGTCGCATTTGACATAGATCAGAATGGGATATTAATTTTACAACATTGAGGTTTCTAAATTGTACTCCACAGGGAGTGAAACAAAGACTTTTGGTTGAAGTGATATTGTTAACTCTCAAACAAGGTCTAATCTGAATTTAAAATTAAATGAAAGCTGATTTCACGAATTAAACTAACACATTGGAGGTTGGGTGATGAGCTGAGAGATGGAGTCGGAATTTCTCCAGGGAGGTGATAGATGCCCCCAGTTGCGTTGACCAGTAATTAGTTTAGATTAGACTAAAAGTTCATATATGTGAGCAAAAAGAAATATGACTGGCTGTTGGCCTGTTCCATTTTATTAGCACGACGAATTAAAACTGCAGGAGGTTTTGTTATGGTCTGGCTTCAAGAGGGAATTTTTATTCAACACCTGGGCTGAATTATCCATAAAGCTGTGAAATGTCCAGCAGCAATGCTTAATACCATTGTTTTCCTTGTCAGAATCAAGCACTTCAAAGAAACAGCCATAAAGCTCCTGGATACTGTTCCTTTTGTTGCTCTGAGCCCTAAAAAAAAGTCCAATTCTTTTAGTCGATTAACCAGAGGAGTCATGTGGAAAGTTACACTAATTCTAACTTCCTCAAGCATGAAAATGTAGCTACACTCTAGTAGAAGGCAAACCCAGGGCACAAAAGTAGTTACTCAATCCATTGACCCACGCAGCCCCTAAAGCAATCACTGGATGATCTGCAGGATTCCTGCACAGCTCCCTTTTCTACAATGGTTGTCTTACACACATAAGGTTCCATCTGCTGAATGAAACATTTTAAGGCTTTACTGCAGGGTCAACTTTTGCTATTAAATTAATTTATGAGGCTCACTTTGGAGAGGTTGCATGGGGAAACAGTGATGTTTTCTTATCATCTCAGTCTTTACTTGCCTAAAATCCAAGATTAACGCTATACTGAATTTAGAATGGCAATGAAGAGTGTCCAGCTCTTCCTGTGTTTGTTTTATTACTGCTACAAACCTGCCTTCTAAATTGTCCCTCTCTTTTCCTGATGATTGCTCATTTATACCTGTAAGGAGCTGAAGTTTATTGGTATAAAGAGGAATGTTAGATACTTGCAAGTTAATGTTGCTCAATGAAGAGGGGCAAGTGATTCTTTTGGCAGCCATTTTCCATGCTGCAAATGGAGTAAAAGAAAAGCTGTTTCCTTTTTGATGGCTACTTGTGTAATGGACAGCTCATTATTGGGATTTTCAGTTTTGTACGCGTTCTGGATAGCTGACTTAAACCATGGTTAGCCCTTTAGAATGAGTTTACGAAAATAAAAGGGCCTTGTGCCTGTTCAAGAAACTCTCCAGAAAATTTATCGGTGTTGACATGTCATGCCACTGCTGGGAATCCACAGGAACACACTCATTACAGGGTAAACAACTGAGAGGAACTGGGGGAGAGAAATCATAGGTGGGGGAGGGATTGAAGGGCTTGGTCTGAAGGAGATTCAGATGGAGTTTCAGATGGATATTTAGAATTGCATTTGATCAGATTGGCACAGTAACGCAATGGCTAAATGCATCACTCAATTTTAACTTCTCTCTTGCTTGCTTTCCACTAGGAAGAGGTGTTTAAAACACTCCTTATTATTTAGCCTAGGAAGGAAGAGACAATTTTTAAAGCAGTGGCGAAGCTTATGTGATGGGCAGTTAAAAAAACACTGATCAAGGAATTGGATTGCCTTGACAAAGGGGCACATTGCCAATGTACAATACACACTTACTGAGACTGTTGCCAAGATCACAACAAAGTCATCCACTGACATTGGTGATTCAGAGCTCCAGAATTAGCAAACAGTTAAAGGGTGGGGTTTGGGGAGAGCAAGAGCACCCAGACACAAACCAAGTCCTCAGGAGAGTCCGGGAAAAGGAAATTGTAAATTGGGAGGTGAATAGTACATACATTACACACTGCAGTAGCAGCCTACAGTAGCTTTGATGTGGAGCAAGGATGGTCAATAATACCTGTTGGACATGGGTCTGAAAGGGTTAATGATAAGGAGTTGCAAACCACCACCCACTATGATAATGTCACTTAGACTTGACAGCAGAAGAACTTAGGATATTGACGTGAGACTGAACACGTGATCCTCCTCAAAGTCACCGTGCCAATATCTATCTTATTAACGTAACCTGTAACTAATTGCTAACTTACAATAAACTACCTAGAGTTAACCACAAAAGACTCTTCTTGTTAGACCAGGAAGTGCTTTTCCTGTACCAAACAAGGCCAGTAGGTACCGTAGTTTCTTACACTTAAACAGGATGGTGACAGCAATCTTCATCGTGAATAGCAGCTCATACTGTGGACAGAACTGGCATTCCCATGCAAAAATGCCAGGTAAAAAAATCTTTTACATTTATCTTCTGTGGCAGCTGCCAGCAGGCGTATTTGGCACAAGGTCTTAAGCTTGGCACAAGGTCTTAAGGAACTTAAGCAACTAAGACCCTGACATGCAGATGCAATAGGCATAATACTAATTTTCAGCAAACAACTGGGATGCCAACACCACGTACCAATTTGACTGGTTATGCCAGCAAAATAAGAACAATCTCATCAAATTTCAAGGACTGCATGTGAGACAACAGCATTGTATTTATAGGTGTAATATTTTACTAATGCTTTTGCATACTTTTCATTTAATCAGAACTCAGTAATATGTAACATTCAAGACGCCATAAGTAATTTCAAGAAGGCTAACAGCCATCTACCACCCACATGGACACCATGTGCTATTTTGTGTACAACAACAGGATTCAGCCACACACAACTATAGCAGGCCTGCAAGTTTCATTAGGTTGCTGGGAACGTAGGCACTTGGGATCTGCTTCTGAATGTCAACAGTAGACTACCTCACCTCCGCAAGTAAGTTCCTGCAGCCGTGGTTTAACAATTGATGTAACCTCATTAGCAAGTCTGAATCGCATTGCTCAACAGGGATCTAAAGCAGCTCTAAAGGATTTATGTGTCTCAGTAATGACAAAATCGCATGTACAGTGTTGTAAAAGTAGGTCAGTCAGAGGGAGATAAAGGAACAATAAACAATCTATTGGGGAGAAAATGTTTCAATGTGACAATGGGATGCATGAGGAGAAACAGATTGATCAACTCAAAAATACAAGTGTTGCACATGAGACAGAAGCTTTACAATGAGAAATTTTATGATAACAGGACAGAGATTTCAGACAACATTACAAAATAGCCTCTTCTGCATTTTACCAAGGTATCTGAACCTTTCACTGCTTTGCTACATTAAAATGAGTTCTCCAATTATTCCACATGTATCATTAGCAGCATTTAAAATGCTTGACAGCATTTATCACACAGGGAACGAATTACAGAAAAGAAACGGTTAAGATATTTCAAAGGCTCAGATTTTTCCTGATTTCCCTGCATGCTAGTTTCCTGACTTTAATTAGTGCGGGTAGCTAATGCTTCTCACTTTCAACACAAGGAACTTTATAGTCTCCACTCTTACAGTTTTGTCAGGTCTGTACCAAGAAAATAAAGTTGTTTCAATTCTTTTCACGAATTCATCTTGAGCATAACTCAACCAAAACAGCATAGGCATTTCAGACATAACTTTTTTGTAAGAAAAATTCTGATGCAACATGTCTCATTTCTTGGGTGGAGAGGAGAAAGGCTAACTAAACAATACATTAAGAGCGATGTAGCTATGAGAAATTTTCTGTAGCTGTAATCAAAATCTGGCTCATTGGGATGTTTTAATTTGTGATTAGTTAACATCAACAAATTATAGTCTTTGAATAAAAATATAAGCCATCTGTTTGAGAATGAACATATGGAGCTAGCTAGTGTCTAAGACATAGACTTGGAATTTTTGGCCAAGTTGAGCTTAGTCAGTCCAGTGTAAAGCATAACATCTGTGTTCTGGGATGTACCCTTCTGAATGAGGACACACACATTTACAGAGTCACTGTGAAAACTAGTGAAGTGCTGTACTTAAGTCATGCTCCAAGCAGGTGGCCAAGCTGCAAAATTCATCTAGGCATGATGCATTATGCCTAATTTTCTCGACAGAGTCATAAACATTAACCTACATGTTCTAGGCACAAAATCCAGCCTTCATTCTTGCTTCTATGCAGAAATGTTCTGTTAACTGATTTATGTTTTCTCCATTTTTCATTTTGTAGAAAGCATTTTTGTCTTTGCATCCGCACGTGCACTAAAATGCATTTATTTATTGCTTCTTATCACACGCCACCTCCGCAAAATCACAAAAAAAATTTGCTTAAAATACTGTTATTGTTTATCAAATTAATGCTGTTTTACTTTGATGTCAGAAATATTCAGTTCCCGCAATAATAGAAACGTAAGAAAATTTAAAAAGCATTTACTGCTAAACTAGGTGCAGGTTTAAGCTTTGGTATAGCCAGTTAATCCAGTCACCAGATATTCCACAGTCTTCAGTTGTCCATCTCTATTTATTTAAAGGGATTATTTAACAGAATGGAATGCATTTTCCTTATGCACTTTTGATCTTTTAAATAGTGCTTCCTTGCGCAGTTAAAACATCTTAACAAAAGCAGCTGAGGTTGCTGTGATTAGCTGCTACAAAAAACAGCCGAACAAATATTTGATTAAGAATGAGAATGAAGAATGGAATGAACAGAAAAGAGATAAAGATCAAGACAAACGTTTGTTTGTTACTTGGAATGCAATAGTCTCTATGCTGCCAGCATCATAGAAATTTAACTTCATAAAATAAGTGGCCACATTGAATGAGATAAATGTTAAATTATTATATTATTTGTAAAACGTTTGCAAAGTAATGGTTATGTGGATATAGCCCAGGGTGCCAAAAACACTGTCACAAAATCCTCCAAGAACACAGAGAGCTGAAGGAAATTCATGTTATGAAACTATAGCTGCATTTTGTGTCTAAAGTGTGATTATTTCTGACTTATGAAAACCAGGTGACAGTAACAGAAGGTAAGGTATAGTTCAGGGGTAGATAAACCCACTTCACCTTGCCTGCAGAATCACCTTCCAATATTTCAGTAAATTAATTTTGAACTCCTCCCCATTTGAAATCCAGACCACGTTCCTTGGTCCTAATATGATGAACAAGCTGAAACCAATGTTCCTGACCTGCTTTTTCCAGTTCCTTCAGAGTCCTGGGAAAAAAACAAACCTTTCTTTTCTATTCCAGTTGAGATCATATCCAAAATTTGTGGGTGATATCCAAAATAGGAGGCATAGTATGAGGAAGATCAACTGAAGCTGCAAAGGGATATTCACATAAGAAGGTACAATCGTAACTTAATGTCAGTAAATGTGAGTTGAAGCATCTTTGTTAAGACAAACATCAGGAGCAGAATTTTACAGGTGGAAGGGATAACCCCCACTCCACTGAGTTGGCGTGGAGTACATCCCAATTGATGCCTGCTCCTTTGCAGCTATTTGACAATGCAAAAAGCATTAATTGGCTGGAGGCAAAAGTTCCTCCCTTACCCCCACCCCAGAAGGAAGTCCCAGCATTTCCAATCAATCTGATTGACCTGTAGCTGCTGCACATTTCCAGAAGACTACAAGCAAAGCAAATGAGCCCAGATGGAGATATGGTTAGCATTGCTTGTAGGGATAAAAGAGAGGATCTTGGGATGGTGGGACAAGGGAGTGGGAGCCATGATGGCAAGGCCAGGCAGAGAGGGAGCAATATGGGAGGTGGTGTGATCTCAAGAGGATGCCATCTGAATTCTGAGCTGGGTGATGTGCCATGCTTTCTCTAATCCTTGAATTCCTCTCACTGGCTGAAAAGTGGTGATTGAGGAAAGCCTGGTCCTTAAGTGGCCAATTAGGAATCTTAATTTCGGCTCTTTCTGTCTGGACCTGTAAAATTGAAGACAGTTCAAAGGCGGTAAGGAGGAAGACCACCCCAGGAATTTTACAGGGCCCCCTCTCTCCACCTGAAGCCCACCAATCAGGCGGCATAAATTTGCCCCAGTATTTCTAAATTGAGTAAATGCAGACTCGGCTCTGCGTAAAACCAGAAAGGAAACAATTCAGGTCAATAAGGCACTATTGGGTTCCATACTATCGTAAGGATGTATAGAGGGAGTACAATGCAGATTCAACAAGGCTGCTAATACTACTTGAATAACTGGGTCTTTTTTTATTCGGATGTAATGATTGTGTGATAATAAAATAGAAATACTTAAGATTAGGAAAGGATGGAGCAAGGTAAAATTGGATTGTTTATAGGACCTGAGCATCATGAAAGAATATCTATTGCTACAAGATTAAATGCTAGATATTCAGAACAAAGAGCAAGTGAAACTCTTCACACTCATATTTCTGAGTCACAGAATTCTCCTCTAAGGTTAGTGAATGAAACAAAAACTATACATATTCAAGATTAGATTTGGTGAGTGCTTCTTTAAAGGTTGGAGGACCAGATATGCTACATGTGTGGTTCTACTTTAAAATATGTGCAATCATAAGAGGAATAATGGCTAATGACTTCTAAAAGCTGGACAGCAAATCAGGATACAACACAATCTGGGTGGTTTGAATCACACCCACAAACGTTTCCACTCTTGCAGCACATAGCATCCAAAGCCCACAAAAATGCTCCACTATTACAATATGCTATCAGCCATCTGCTGTCCTCTGAACAGAAGATGTTAATTAATATTCTGATTACATACGATAATAAATAAGTCTCTGATATTTTTCCTGTCACATGCTGGTGTCCAACTGGCAAAACTTGGCAATGGTGGAGGAAAACATTGGCATAAATGGCAATTGGAAGGTGGTTCATTAGAAGAAACAAAGAACTTTCTTGGATGGGTGTTACAAAACTGCTGTGTTGTTATGTTTTATGCCTTCATTTGAACCCAGGGATTGTAACTTTCTCCGAGGCAACTGTTATTCTACTTCTAATACGCTATTGTTACTAGCTGCACTGTTTGGGTGCTTTGGTTGCTTCTGAGCAGAAACTGACCTACTTTGAACATCAAATAAAACAAACTTAATAAGCCCATTTATAAAGTTAACAATTCAAAATGAAAATAAATTGTACATATATGCCACCCAAAGCGCATGCAAGAACAATGTTTAAAGTCCAAAGGGGTGTACAACATATTGTAGAAAGTTTGATTAATAATATTACTGAATCCCGAGCAGAGCATAAGGGCAGTAGGAGTTTACTCAAGAGGGAAATTAGGAGGCCAAAAAAAGGGGACATCAGACAGCTTTGGCAAATAGGGTTAACGAGAATCAAAAGATTCTACAAATACATTAAGGACAAAAGAGTAACTAGGAGAGAATAGGGCCCCTTAAATATCAACAAGGTCATCTATATGTGGAACCACAGGAGATGGATGAGATACTAAATGGGTACTTCAGTATATACTGTGGAGAAGGATAGGAAAGCTTGAGAACTTGAAGAAATAAACTGTGATATCTTGAAAAGTGTGCATATTACAGAGAAGCAGATGCTGGACATCTTAAAATGCATAAAAATGGATAAATCCCTGGGAACTGATTAGGTGCATCCCAGAATTTTGTAGGAAGCTAGGGAAGTGATTGCTGCACCCCTTGCTGAGATAATAGTACCATTGATAGCCACAGGTGAGGTGCTAGAAGACTGAAGGATGGCTAATGTGGTGCCACTATTTAGGAAAGGTGGTAAGGGAAAACCAGGGCACTATCAGCCAGTGAGCCTGACATCAGTGGTGGGCAAGTTGTTGGAGAGGATTCTGAGGGACAGGATTTACAAAGACAAGGACTGATTAGGGACAAAAACTGAAAGAACTGTGGATGCTGTAAATCAGGAACAAAAACAGAAGTTGCTGGAAAAGCTCAGCAGGTCTGGCAGCATCTGTGAAGAAAAAATCAGAGTTAATGTTTCAGGTCCGGTGACCCTTCCTCAGGACAGATTAGCGATAGTCAACATGGTTTTGTGCATGGGAAATCATGTCTCACTAACTTGATTGAGTTTTACGAAAAAGTCACAAAGAAGATTGATGAAGTCAGAGGGATGGACATTGTCTATATGGACTTCAGTAAGGCGTGCTGGTAGACAGGTTAGCAAGGTTAGATTACACAGAATCCAGAGAGAGCTAGCCACTTGGATACAAAATTGGCTTGAAGGTAAGAGACAGAGGGTCTTGGTAGAGAGTTATTTTTCAGGCTGGAGGCCTGTGACCATTGGTGTGCGGCAAGGATCAATGCTGTGTCCACTGCTTTTCATCATTTATATAAATGATTTGAATGTTAATATAGGAGGAATGGTTAGTAAGTTTACAGATGACACCAAAATTGGTCGTGTAGTGGACCGAGAAATGGCAAGTGGAGTTTAATTTAGATAAATGTCAGGTGTTGCATTTTGGTAAGGCAAATCAGGGCAGGACTTAAACATTTAATGGGAGGGTCTGGGGAGTGTTGCTGAACAAAGAGACTGAGGGGTGGAGTTTCACAGTTCCTTGAAAGTGCAGTCTGAGGTAGACAGGGTAGTGAAGAAGGCATTTGGTATGCTTGCCTTTATTGGTCAGTGCATTGAGTATAGGAGTTGGGATGTCATGTTTGGGCTGTAGAGGACATTGGTGAGGCTACTCTTGAAACATTGTGTTCAATTTTGGTCTCCTTGCTATAGGAAAGATGTTGTTAAACTTGAAAGGGATCAGAAAAGATTTACAAGGATGCTGCCAGTGCTGGAGGGCTGGAGCTAGAGAGAGAGGCAAATAGGCTGGGTGTATTTTCCTTGGCGCATCGGAGGCTGAGGGGTGACCTTATAGAGGTTTATAAAATCTTGAGGGGCATGGATTGGGTAAATAGGCAAGGACTTTTCCCCGGGGTGGAGTTCAAAATTGGAGGGCATAGGTTTAAGATGAGAGGGGAAAGATTTAAAAGGAACATGAGGGACAACCTTTTCATGCAGAGTGTGGTGCGTGTATGGAATGAGCTGCCACAAGAAGTGGAGGAAGCTGGTACAATTACAACATTTAAAAGGCATCTGGATGGGTACATGAATAGGAAGGGTTTAGAGGGATAAGGCCAAATCCTGGCAAATGTGACTAGATTAAATTAGGATATCTGGTCGGCATGGACGAGTTGGACTGAAGGATCTGTTTCCAGGCTGTACAGTCTCTATGTTAAATGTCTTCAGGACGGTAGGAGTTCCAGCAGAGGCGTCTCCCAGGCCTAATTTTCTTCAGTTGCTCAATGGAAGGAATGTTTTGGATGAAATGAGAAGTGACAATGTATGGTTGTTATGCTTCATTCCCTTCCCAGCTCCTCAGATATGAAGTTACCTGATAGCGACATGCAAAAGGATGTGAACAAAGATTGGAGTTGGTAAGTGGTGAGTAGCAGTTATGTCATGTCATATAAATGCCAGGCAACGACCATTCCAAACAAAGAAGTGGTTAACTGCCTCTCCTTGACACTTAATGTTATTGGCATAATTCCCCAAGCTTCAACAATCTGGGAATTACTATTGACCAGAAACTTAACTGAAACAGCCATGCAAATACTGTGGCTACAAGGACAGATCATTCTGTTGCAAGTAGTTCTCTGTTCAATTTCCCAAAGGCTTTCCACCATCTGCAGGTACAACTCATACGTGTAACAGAAAGCTCTCTCAATGACTCTAGCTCCAAAACAATCAAAAAACCCTTCTTTTGAACGTGAATTGGCCCTGCAAGGAGGCCTGGCCCCTCCTCTAGCCCCAATACTTTGCTGTTGCAATGTGCAACATCTAAAAGACGCACTCCTGCAACTCACCAAGGCTCCTTCCACAGCACCATCGAAACACAAATCTACAGTTTAGAAGAATAATGGTAACTACTGCATTGGAATACTCCCATCTGCCAGTTCTCTTTGAAGTTGTATAACATTGTTTCTTGGAAATATATTGTCATTCCTTCAGCAGTACTGGGTCAAAATCCTGGAACTCCCAACCTAACATTACTTGGGGAGGACATTCACTCATGAACTGCAATAGTTCTAGAAGAAATATTTAATCTGAGCTCTTTTAAGAAAGTGCTAATGATGGATGTGAAGACACGTTGAGACTGCATTGAATCAATTAAAACTCTAAACCTAGATTTTCAACTGGTCACCTGATAGGAAGCTGGTACTGCAGTTTGGTCAGGCATTATAAATGTCATCATAATTAAGATTAAAAAAAGACAATTGGGTAGTTTCTATAGCAATTGTCTTGTTACATCTGAAATAGACAATCCAAACTCTACCACATTCGGTAAAGTGTCCATGGTCCCATTCCCTCACTACAGAAAGACTACTGGTGGTGGTTTAACTTGGCGGTCACACACTTCAGGTGAGGAGCAAGATGAAGAAAAATGAGACCATCATGATGATCTCAGCTAGTATGGGAACTGAACCCACATTGTTGTCATCACTCTGCATTACAAACCAGCCATCGAGCCAACAGAACTAACTGATCCACATGTCTGAACTAACTGACACTCATCTACCCATTATATCTGAGTTCAAAGTGGGCAGAATCAAACTGCCAGCTGAGGAAAATGAACAGATATGATGTATGATAGACATTGAAGGTTAGAGCCTAGGATGAGGAGATCTCAATACAGAACAGACAAGACAGATGTGATCGCTTTACATCCTGGACCAAATAGACCACAGGGATTTCATGTTCAATTTCTGGATTGCAATAAATTAGTTCATCTCAGTTCGATGCAGTTGAAGCCAGAAATCAGTAAGAGCCTCTAACATTGATAACTAGCGTGTGGTGTACACTGAAAGAACTCACAAGTGGGTGTTTGGTGAGAAGACAATAGTATTTAATTCTGAACACAACAGTAGCAAATGCCACTATCTTGGGGATTGCACCAAGTTGGTGAAAGTATTGTCAGTTCATAAAAATAGTATATATGACAGTTTTTTATTTAGAAATTGATTTATGGGATGTGGACTTTGCTGGCTGGACATTTATTTATTGCCCATTCTCATGGTTGATCTTCCAGAATTAATATGAAGTAACAAGGTTCGTGCTTATAATAGTCGAACAGGTTATCAGGGCTCCTAATTTATGGTGATTAAATTTTGAATTGTGTTTTTATTTCAAGGGGTTTGGATGGTTTACTGATCTACACAAGATGTTGGTGAGACCACATTTGGAGTACTGTGAATAATTTTGGTTCCCACTATATAAGGAAAAATGTTATTTCATTGGAGGCAGTTCAGAGAAGGTTCACTAAGATGATCCCTGATATGGCGAGATTTTCTTATGAGCAAAGGCTAAACAATTTGGGAATATATTCACTGGAGTTTAGAAGAATTAGAGATGATCTCATTGAAACAGACAGGAATCTAAACAGGCTTGACAGGATAAATGGATGCTTTCACTCATTGGAGATGCCAGGAGCAGAAAGCATAATCTTAGAGTAAAGGGCATCAATTTAAGACTGAAATGAGGAGGAATTTCTTTTTTCAGAGGGTTGTGAGTCTTTACAACTCCTTGCTACAGAGAGCTGTGGGGGCAGAGGCCTTGTCTATCTAAGACTGAGACAAACTTTAGGGGAAACAAGGGTTATGGCAGAAAAGAAAGAAAATGTATATGAGGAAAGTTAGATCAGCCATAATCCTATTGAATAGTGAAGCAAGCTCAAGGGCCTGAATGGCCCACTCCTGTTCCTATTTCTTCTGGTCTTATTGTCTTGTGGTAGAAGATGTGTCACATAATCAGACTGGTGATATCATATAGCTTCACACTTTAGTATTTGGGAGGTGGTCCCAGGTTCTGCAAGTTTTGGGCGTAGGTGATGTGACCATCTTAACAATCACCCCACGGCAAAGGAGCTGACTTGATTGACAGCCCATCCACCACGTTCAACATTTACTTCTTTCATCACTGATGCACAGTAGCAGCAGTGTGTACCATCTACAAAATGTACTGCGGTAACTCACCAAGGCTCTTGCAATTGTACCTTTCAAATATCTGACCTCGCCATCTAGAATAATAGGAGCAGAAGATGCATGGGAACACCACCACCTGCAAATTCCCATCCAAGCTACACACTGTCCTGATGTCGAACTATATTGTCATTCCTTACAGGACTTACCTTTTCTTCGAGGTGAAATTCCCACTTTCAGCTTGCAATGACTGCATCCAATCGATTATCACTGTGGAGTATTATTTTTGAAGGTGGTTTCATTCAAGGTAGGCTTTTTAATCAGAAGCCCCAGCAGTAAATTGTCACTTCCACCCCGACACCATTCAATTCACCCAATGGTATCTGTAATTGGTTGCACTTTTGATTGAGGAACTCCAGACATTTGATGTTGCCATGATTTCCACCTTTTCCCTTCTCCTACACCATCTTTCCACAACATCCCTTAAGTTATTGAATGCTTTACCAGTTCTGGAAAGTTCAATACATTTAAAATATTAAGCATGCTTACACTGCTAATTATGAAAATGTGTCCCAGAGGGAAAGTTCTATATCAGAATTTATGATTGTGACGTAGGAATTATCTTTAAGTCCTTAAATATCTTTATTGCATTTTCCTATTTTTATGAGCACAGTGAGCAATTTAACATACTTTATAATATGGTGTTTATATTATATACATACATACAAATGATAAATGATATAGAAGAATATGTGGGGGGGATGATGAGTAAGTTTGTGGATGACATGAAGATTGGCCAGGTGGTTGACAATAAGGAGGAATGTCTTAGATTACAGGAGGCTATAGACAGATTTGTCAGAAAGAACAGATCAGTAGCAATGGAATTGAACCCTGATAAGTGTAAGACGATGCACTTTGGAAGAAGTAACAAGACAAGGAAATGCTCAATGAATGGCAGGACACTAGGAAGCTCAGAGGAACAGAGGGATCTTGGGGTGCTTGTCCATAGATCCTTGAAGGTTAATAGGTTAATTAAGAAGGTACAAAGGACACTTACCTTTATCAGTCTTAGCACAGGTTGTGAGAGCAGGGAGCTGTAGAGGATATTGATTAGAGCACAGCTGGAGTACAGTGTTCATTTCTGGTCTCTGCACTATCGAAAAGCTGTGATTACATTGGAGAAGGTGCAGAGAGTTTTACCAGTTTGTTGCCTGGCGTGGAACATTTTAGCTATGAAGAGAGGCTGGATAAGATCAGGCTGTTTTCTTTAAAGCAGAGAAGGCTGACAGGAGACCTGATCAAGGTTCATAAGATAATGAGGGGATTAAACAGAGTGAATAGAAAGCAGCTGTTCTCCTTTGTTGAAGGGTCAGTAAGAAAGGGGAATAATTTTAAGGTGAAAGGCAGGAGGTTTAGAGGGAATTTTGAGGGAAGATCTTTCACTCAGAGGATGGTGGGAATCTGGAATGCATTGCCTAGGAGGGTAGTTGAGGTGCAAAACCTCATAACCTTTAAAAAGTATTTGCATGAGCACTTGAAATGTCATACATTCAAGGTATGGGCCAAGTGCTGGAAAGTGGGACTAACGCAGATTTAGATTTACTTTTTGTTAGTGCAGACTTGCTGGGCAAAATAGCTTCTTCTGTATTGTATGATTCTGTGATTGGCAAGTGATATAGAAATTGCATTTAAAGGGTTTTTATCATGGACCTCCCTACTTTCCTACTACTTGCTCCTTTTTGAAGAAGCTTTACATCAACAGCCTGAATATCTTCTTAATGCAGTTCAGGGTCCAAGTGTGTTGGTAAAACTCTTGTGAAGGTTTTACTGAGGCTTGTTATGGTAACAGTGCTATACAAATACAAGTTGGTGTTGTTGGCAGCATCTAGCTTCCCACCAACAAGGGAAGGCACAGATCACCAAGATGAAAGCTGACAGAAGGGTCTAGACCCGAAATGTCAGCTTTCCTGCTCCTCTGATGCTGCTTGACCTGCTGTGTTCATCCAGCTCTACACCTTGTTTTCTCAGAAGTCTTGAGAAGGCGAGAGGGAGGTGTTGAGGGAGGAAAATTCACTGGCTTTTGAGAGGTCTTAAAAGCAGGCCAGAAGGAGTATGTTGATGAGAGACATGTTAGTTACTGATGTCAGATGGGTGACACAGTGTTAACCCAAATAGTACATGTAACAAGGGTCTCAATCTAAGATAAGAATAACAACAGGTAAGTTTAACCATGAGAAGCGCACTGTCAAATGACAACAATACTGTACCAGAAAAGTTCAACAGAAAACAGGTGTTTGACTTGGAGACAATGTGCATTATTTAAAACTTCTCAAATATTAGAGAAACATGTCAGGCAGAAAAAAAAGCTGTTTGTTAAATTATTTTCAGACCTCTGGAAATTTGCTCCACACTGATTAGTCTGTCATTTCATTGCATTCAGTTACTTCTAATGCCTTTTCCATGGCTCTGGGTTATGCTGCAGCTGCTCAATTTATTTGGATACTTTCATTACAAAGGCAGATGCCCCACTCCCAGTATCAGATAAAACATGTTCAACATCATGCATTTATGCAGTATACTATAATAACACTGCAAAACAGTAAATTTATTTTAATTTCCCATTACCCTGCCACAGTTAATGCTAGTGAAAAAGAAAACAATATAGATCTATTAAGTTCTTTCAGCAAATTGATACCGTTAGTCACATCTTGACTAATTTAGTAGGAACAGATTTTCATAATCTTTCCTGCTAGAATTTAATTTTCAAAATTAGAAAATAGAACAATGAATTTAAACAGTAGGTTAAAGAAAGGAATCAATCTCATTACAAAATCTTTGCACCGTTAAAAATGTGCTTTTGATAAGACATAATGCCCATATGTATGTGCACTTTAAAGTCAACAGGAACTCTTACAAGCTATTCATCAATGCTTAGCTATGTTGCCTTTACATTCTGACATGAGCCAATGGTGTTTAAACATGCTGATCCATTTCCTAAATTTTTATTCGTTATACAAATAAAAATTCTGGATCATATATAAAGAAATTCTATATCATATCTCTGTTACTGTATGTACTATCAAATTATTTAGTTCATTCAGCAAATAAGTATTCCATGAAAAAGAAAGCTACTTCTTAAGTTTTTTTTGAGAGAAAGGCAGTTTTTTTTAGCATATTAATGTGAGCAATCACTGTGTGTTCCAGTTGGCAGCTTTATTTTACACATGTATTATTACTGCCGACCAGCTGGAGCTTACATAAAGTCTGATGTGCAAATTACACCTACATAATTATTTTCAAGTTACAATGTGAGGCTACATCAAATCATTCTATTTCTTTTTTCAGCTGGTGATATATGCAAGCCAGCAACAACAAGACTGCTTCAGGGTCCTGTAGAGAGTATTGGTCTGCTCAGGCTCATAATGGTTAGATAACATGACCAGCTTTGTCCTCCAATAGTTGGTTCTTGTTTATATTGATGCTACTATTGGGGACAGTGTTGCGTCTTAAAGTATTCACACATCATGCTATTTTGGTATTGCACATGGTCTGGTTCATTTTTCTGCCCTGCTGCTAATGGGGGGTCCATGACAATGCAGCAAGTGCTCTATCAGATCAACACTGAATGCTCCTAGGTTCTGTGATACAGGCAAACACAGACATAAAATCAGTTCCATGCAGCTTTTTTCCTTTATTCACTGTACATGGGTGTCAATAGCAAAGGCAGCATTTATTGCCCCTCCCAAACTGTCCACTGAGAAGGTGACAGTGAACTGCTTTCAAGAATACAACTGAATGGTTTGCTAGATAATTTCAGAGGAAGAATCAACCATGTATCTGTTCATGTGGAGTCACCTGCAGGCCTGACCACATAGAGACAGCAGATATCCTTCCCTAAAGAACATTAGTAAAGCAAGGGGACCTGAACATCAATTTGATCAAGGGATTTGAACTTAAGTCTCTGGATCAATAGTCCATACTCCAAGATTACTGGTTCTATATCACTATGCAACTATCCATTGGAGATAAAACTTACAGTGAAGTTCGGAACATTTTGACCTACTGAAACTGTAACTGAATTAAATAAATTTTTCTCCATTTTTGGTCTGGTACTCTCAGCGACGATGTTTGCTCATTTGGAAATAATCAGTACCAGAAGTATAATTTTGTGACTAAGATAACAAAAACAACAACTTGGATGCATATATGCCCTTTAGCATAGTGAAATGTCCCCACACAGAGGACAGCTTTCAGACAAGATTTGATATTAAGCCACAAATGGGGAATATTTGAACAGATGATCTAAAATTGGTCAAAGGGGTTATAAGAAGTCTTCAAGAATACAGGGGAAGAAAGGTAGAAAAGTATAAGGAAGGAATTCCAAAGCTTAGGGCCTCAGTAGCTGAAAGCACAGCCACCAATATTGGTACCAATAAAAGCAGGGATTTCCACAAGTCTAGAAATATAAAAGCATAGTGATTGTGGTGATTAATGGAATTAGAGAAGTTCACGAAGCAGTAACGTCACTAATAGACTACGAGCCATCATTGTTTAGACCATAAGACCATAAGACATAGGAGCAGAAATTAGGTCATTTGGCCCATCCAGTCTGCTCCGCCATTCAATCATGGCTGATAAGTTCCTCAACCCCATTCTTCCGCTTTCTCCCCGTAGCCCTTGAGCCCCTTGATAATCAAGAACCTATCTATCTCAGTCTTAAATGTACTCAATGACCTGGCCTCCACAGCCTTCTGTGGCAGTGAATTCCGTAGATTCACCACGCTCTGGCTGAAGAAGTTTCTCATTATCTCCGTTCTAAAGAGTCTTCCCTTTACTCTAAGGCTGTGCCCTCGGGTCCTAGACTCTCCTACCAATGGAAACATCTTCCCAAAATCCATTCTGTCCAGACCATCCAGTATTCTGTCAGTTTCAATTAGATCCCCCCTCATCCTTCTAAACTCCAATGAGTGTAGTCCCAAAGTCCTCAAACATTCCTCATATGTTAAGCTTTCCATTCCTGGGACCATTCTCGTGAACCTCCTCTGAACCCACTCCAGGGCCAGTACATCCTTCATAAGATATGGGGCCCAAACTGCACACAATACTCCAAATGTGGCCTGACTAGAGCCTTATAAAGCCTCAGGAGTACATCCATGCTTTTATATTCAAGTCCTCTCAAAATAAATGCCAACATTGCATTTGCCTTCCTGACTACTGATTCAACCTACAAGTTTACCTTGACAGAATCTTGGACTAGAACTCCCAAGTTTATCAAGAAGATTGGCAATGGATGAACAAGATGGTGCAATTAAAACTGTCAGATATAAAATTTTGGATAGGCTCATCTTTATGAAGGATGCAGAAGGAAACCAGTTAGGAGCGTGTTGGAATAACCAAATGAAGTGATAACAAAAGCACGGATAATGCTTTCAGCAGTAGATGAATAACATTAATCAAGAAAGAGACTGCAATGATTCAGTTTATTGATAAATAAGGCAGCCTCTGTGTTGTGTGCTGCTGCAAGGCAACTTAGGGTTGACCAACAATTCCTCTGTGCAAATGCACAGGAAGCTTCCCTTTAGGTTAGAGGGGCAGAGGGGCTGGAACAGCAGCTTTGTACTAATCATAAGGAAAGGTTTCACAAGTTCAAAACAACCATCTGGGTGGTCTTGTAATGGTTGGATTCAGGTGCAGAGTGTGAGGAAAGAAGAATTTCAGTATGTGCTTTGAATCCTTTACTAGGTACAAAATAATAAATGGATGACAGTCAAGCCACATAGAATTAATTAACATAATAATGCTTTATCTAAGTACGGATTGAACTATAGAGGGCAATGGCAGGTATTAGCTGCTCAGGACTTAGGATACTATGTGCTTAACTTCTGATTAAAGTTATAGTTTGTGAAAGACCCTTTGTTAAATTCAATTTTGGAAACTGCCTCTGATTTTTAGATTATATACTCTAGTCCTAAACTTCTCCATTAAATGAATGAATTCTCTGGAGCCATGTATCTTTCCTCTCAACATCACGAAAACTTCAATCTAATTACTCCTTCACCTTCTAAATTCCATAGAATAAAGACATTTCCATAATCTGTCCTGATAATCTAGGTAACGTTCTGATTAACTACATTTCTTCCATGGCCAATGTATCCTTCCTAAGGTATGATACACAGAATTGCCCACAGTACTCAAATGTGGACGAATTAAGGCCCTGTGTATTTGAAGCATGACTTCTAACTTTTGACTCTTTACATTGCCTGTTGACATTTTAATTAGCAAAGTTCCTGCATCTCCAGGTCTCTTTGGATTCCAACTGTTTCTAACTATTCACCATTCACCACCAGGGTGGCCATCTTGTAGAATTCCCTACTGCAGAAGGCAGGGGGCTGGGTCGCTTAACATATTTTTTGCAATATTCATTCGTGAGATCTGGGCATCACTGGCTGACGAGCATTTAGGGCCCGTCCCTGGCTGGAGAAGGTGGTGGTGAGCTGCCGTCTTGAACCGCTGCAGTCCACTGGCTGTGAGTTGACCCACTGTGGCATTAGGGAGGGAATTCCAGGATTTTGATCTAGCAGAATTGAAGGAACAGTGATACATTTCCAAGTCAGGGTGCTAAGTGATGTGGAGGGAAACTTGAAGGTGGTGGTGTTCCATGTATCTGCTGCCCTTGTCCTTCTAGATGGAAGTGGTCGTGGGTTTGGAAGGTGCTGTCTGAGGATTTTTGGTAAATTTCAGCAGAGAAACTTGTAGATAGTACACATTGCTGCTACTGAAAGTCGGTGGTGGAGGGAATATATCCAAGAAAGGGATTTGTTTTTAGATATTAAAGGCATCAAGGAGAATGGATAGAAAACTGGCATATGATATTGCAATAGAGGATTAGCCATAACCATATTGAATGGAACAGCTGGTTTGAAAGGCCAAATAGCTCACTCCTGGTCCTGGTTTCTATGTTTCTAGTTAGAAAATACCCTACTTTAAACTTTATAACTCCAAAGTGGACGATCTCACATTTGCCAACATTGAAATCCATTTCATCCAATTTTATCCATTCATTTAATCTATCAATTTCTCATTGTAATTTGGTGCTTCCATCTACACTGCTGACAGGATTGGAAAGACCACCCAGTATTGACCTACAGCATCAAATATAGAAAAAAGGCTTATAAAAGCCAGTCAATCTTTTAAAACTCTCTTCACTAACGCCTCGGTATTTTACAAAAATCGAAAACTGGCCCACAGATTGGTCATGCATTAATCTGACATATACATGGAGTCAGACCTTGTGGCCAATTTCTTAAAATCCACCATCACTTATTCCTCGACATATCCTGTTCCCCAGACTTCCCAATGTTGGCAGCAGAGTGATAGGGGTCATGGGGAAATTGCCTGGGAATCCTCAGCATTGTCTCCAGAACTCAAAAAGTCTGATGGCATCAGGTCAAATATGAGCGCAAAAACCTCCAATTGATTACCACTGACCATCTTCACTCAAACGCTCCTTCATGTTGAAACTTATTTGGATCAAGCACTGAGAGTAGCAATGGCTTAGAATGCACTCAGGATGGGATCTATTGCCAAGAATAGCTTAAGAACGCAGCTACTGATTGTGTCATTAACAGCCACGGGTAAGGGGTTGGAAGAATGGAAGGTGGCTAATGTGGTGCCATTATTTAAGAAACGTGCTAAGGAAAAGCCAGGGGACTATAGACTGGTGAGCTTGACATCAATGGTGGGTAAGTTGTTGGAAGGGATTCTGAAGGCCTGGTTTTACATGCATTTGGAAAGGCAAGGACTGATTGGGGATAGTCAACATGGTTTTGTGCGTGGGAAATCGTGTCTCACTAATTTGATTGAGTTTTTTGCAGAGATGACAAAGAAAATTGATGAAGGTAAAGCAGTAGATATTGTCTAAATGGATTTCAGTAAGGTATTCGACAATGTTCTGCAAGGTAGACTGGTTAGCAAACTTAGATCACATGGAATCTGGGCGTGTTAGCCAATTGGATACAAAATTGGCTTGAAGGTAATAGACAGAGGGTTGTGGCAAAGGGTTGATTTTCAGACTGAAGGCCTGTACCCAAGTGTGTGCGCTGCAAGGATTGGTACTGGGTCCACCGCTTTTACATTTACATAAATGATTTGAATGTGAAAATTAGATTAGTAAATTTGCAGATGACACCAAAATTGGTGGTATAGTGGACAGTGAAGATGATTACAATGGACCTTGATCAGATGGGCCAATGGCCCCAGGAGTGGCAGATAAAGTTTAATTTAGATAAATGTGAGATGTTACACCTTGGTAAGGTAAATCGGGGCAGGAATTATACAGTTAACAGTAGGGACCTGGGGAGTATTGCCAACCAAAGAGGCCTCGGGGTGCAGGTTCATATTTCCTTGAAAGTAGAGTCACAGGTAGGCAGGGTGGTGAAGAAGGCATTTGGCATGCTTGCCTTCGTTGGTCAGTGCATTCAGTATATGAGTTGGGATGTCATGTGGCAGCTATATAGGACATTGGTGAGGCCACTTTTAGAACACTGTATTCAATTGTGGTCTTCCTGCTATAGGAAAGATGGTTGTTAAACCTGAAAGGGTTCAGAAAAGATTTACAAGGATATTTCCAGGATTGGAGGGTTTGAGCTATAGGGAGAGGCTAAATAGACAAGGGTGTATCTTCCCTGGAGTATCGGAGGCTGACAGGTGACCTTATAGAGGTTTATAAAATCATGAGGGGCATGGATAGGGTGAATAGACGTGGTCTTCTTTCCCAGGATAGGGGAGTCCAAAACAAGAAAGCATAGGTTTAAGGTGAGAGGGGAGAAAGATTTAAAAGAGACTTAGGGAGAAGGCTTTTCACGCAGAGGATGGTACGTGTATGGAATGAGCTGCCGCAGGAAGTGGTGGAGTTGGGCAGAATTAAAACATTTGAAAGGCATCTGGATGGTTACATGAACAGGTTTAGAGGGATATGGACCAAATGCTGGCAAATAGGAATGGATCAGTTTAGCATGGACAAGTTGGACAAAAGGGTCTAGTTCCATGCTTTAAAACTTTTTGATTCTGTGAGTGAGTCCTGAAGGATGTATCAGCAAGAAAGGTTTGCTGCTCATGGTTGGAGCTGCTAGATCTGATCTGAATCTATCCCATTTAGCACATTGGTGATGCCACACAACACAATGGATAGTTCTCAGTTCGAAAATAGGACATCTTCTTCACAAAGGCTGTGCAATGGTCACTTTTACCAATGCTGTAATGGATAGACATGTTGGTAACAGGTAGATTGATGAGGATGAAGCCAGGTACCTTCTTACCATCGCATTGTCTCTCAAACCATGAGCAGCAAACCCTTCTCGTTGAATTTGATTCAATGCACATGATATGAAGGTAAAGTTGAACAAAACGAATATAGTAAATGCTTTGAGCCCAGACAATATCCTAGCTGTAATACTGAAGATTTGTGGTCTAGCGCTAACCATGCCCCTAACCAAGCTGTTCCAAAACAGCTACAACACTGACATCTACCCGACAATTTACTACGTTTGGCATGGTTGCTCCGTACACAAAAGGCAGGGTTTACCTTGATATCATGTACAATGCATCAAATTCATCAAGAAAGGTTTGCTGCTCATGGTTTAAGAAACAATGCAAGGGTAAAAAGGTACCTGTACACAAAAAGCAGGACAAGTCTAATATGGCAACCAGCACAGCATCAGTTGTTCAAAAAAAGTGATGGGAGGTTAACAGCAGGAGAGATATTGAAATTCTGTGGGGTGTAACTTAGGGAGCGTGATGGAATATTCCACACTTATCTGGATTCTGACAGCTCCCAAATGTCTCAAGAAGTTCAATATCATCGACAGTAAGACATTTTCTTTAAGTGATTCCCCTCACCTTAAACATTTACCCTCTCCACCATCAATGCACCCTTGCTGCACTACTGATTACTGCATACCTTTCTACCTCATTAAATTAAGTATGAAAAATTGTTGACGTCCAAACAAATCCTGGCAGGACATCACTATTCATATCCTGCCAATTAAAGTAAGCATCTACTATCCCTGCTGTCTGTGTTATGCCTCTGAGCCAATTTCTTAACTAGTGGTGAGATGAAGCTCTCACATAGCTGTTGATTTACCAGTAAAGGGCTTTAACTGCTGAAAAATGGAGAAGGTTATACAAGGACCCTCCTGCCCAGCATTTAATTGCTGAGGTGGCATGAAAATTTAAGGATCTGCCCAGTGTCAACTTGTCCAATGAAACTAAACTTCTCATCGCCTCTAGGGAGGGTAAAAATGGACAAATAAATTCTTTCTCCAAAATAGCTTCTGCCAAACCTGCTGAATATTTCCAGATTGATAAAACAATAGCATGAAAACATATAAATTCACAGCCAGGAGTCAGCATCTCAGCCCATCAAGCCCTCTCTGTCATTTTATAAGGTCAAGGCTGATCTGATTGTGTCCTCTACTTTCCTGTCTATCCCATACTATCTTTACACCCTTGTCGGTCATAACTCTATCCAACACACCCTTATCCTTTGACATGTAATAGATGAGTAGGTCATTCTACTTCATATTAGCTCTTGCACTGTCATTTTCAATGAATATATTTTATGATAGTCCCAATAAAACTCTTGACTTCTTTGCTTTGCTCGTTCACAGTGGTGATCTAAATTAAAATGCCATATCCATTATCTTCTTTATAGATGAACTAAATTCTAAATCCCATTCAACAATGTAAATGTAAAAGAAATTGATTAATTTGCTCACAATCTTTTGGGTCTCCCATTAAAGTTAGAATTCAGTGCTAAAATTCAACATCTATGAGTATAACTTATGAATAGTTACACTTCAGGTAATAATAATGTCCCTTCTATGAAATTTAACTACGACTGAATACTACAGATTCGGAACATTTACGTTCAATGTTTTGATCCGATTGAAGTTTTATTATTGTTAGAATCCTTCAGGGTTTGATCACAACCAGAACTGTTAATAGAGTCTTAAGTAAAGGTAAAATTGTCATAGTCTTACCAGAATGTAGTTAGAGAGAGATGGCTGATGGTAGTTTAACCTGTGGGTTACCATGCCTCTGGTGAGAGAAGTTAAGAGGAGAATCCTTCATGGCAACCTCAGCTGGTGCAGGAATTGAATCCACATTGTTGGTGTCACTCTGGATATCAAACCAGCCAGCCAATTGAGCTAAACCAAACCCCGAACTGTAAGTAACTACTAGAAATTAGTTGTTTTTGGAACAGGTTCCTACAATCATGCTCATTGTCACATTCCAAGATTTGGGGTCACTTCCAAATATTGAATCAGCAAAGTACAATTGATTCTACATTAATGTTAAACAGAACTTAGTTCCATGATGAGGGGTGCACCAGCTGATAGTGCTTGGTGGATTAAAGAAGTAAATTACAGACTTCATACAGAGTACAAACCAATGATAGTGTGGTTAAGAATTCAACAGAAGCCTTGATATCATTAGTTGAAACTTAAAGCTGTTTCATATATTCAATTATTATACATTAAAACAACTCAATGTATTTTTCTAAGTTCTCAATGAAGACAAATTATAAGTTCAAACAATATTTATACTACTGCTGATTTAGCAACAAGCCACTTTGTGTTACATACGGTAATATGGGTTTCTGAAAGCTGAATTGTTCAAATGATGGTCAAGGGAAATAAGTAATACACAGCCACAGATTAATTAGCACTTTGATAACGAAACCAAAACATGAGGAGACCAAAACTGCACACAGCAATCGAGATGTGGTGTTACCAACACCATGTATAACTGAAACATAATATCCTTCCTTTAATGTTCAATTCTGCCTCAACTAAAGGATAGCATTCTGTTAGCCTTCTTAATTCCTTGTATCAGCATTCTAAGTTTCATAATCTGATTTACCAGAACACCTAGATCACTGTGCATCTCGGAATTTTGCAGTTATTCCTTGTTTAAGTTATAATTTATTTATGATTCTTCCTGCCAAAGTGAACAACTTCACATTTTCCCACATTCATCTGCCAGATTTTTGTCCGCGCACCCAACCTATCTGTATCTGTCAGCATCCTACTTCTGTGCAATTCACAACATGCCTTCCTAACTATCTTTATGTCATTTACAGATGTAACTACCATGCCTTGGCTCCCCTCATCTAATTCGTTGATTTAAATTAGAAAATCGAAGGCCCAGCATTCACCCTTACAGTACTCCAGTCATTACCTGCTGCCTATGAGAAAAAGATCAATTATGCACACTCTGTTTTGCCAGTCAATCAGTCTTCTATCCATGCTATTCTGTTACGCCTATGCTCCTACTTATCACAATAACTTTTAATGTGGCATCTTGTCAAATGTCTTCTGGAAATCTAAGTACAGTACGTCGACAGGCTCCTTTTATCTACAGAATGTGTTACTCTTTCAAAGAATTTCAATAAATTGGCTAAACATAATTGCCTTTCACAAAATCTCACTGACATTTCCTGATTACCGTGATTCTTTTGTATATGCCGTGCTTTCACTGCCTTTATGATCAATTCTAACACCTTCCTACCACACCAGATATCAAGCTAACTCATGGTTTCCTGTTTCCTGCCTCCCTCCCTTCTTGAATAGAAGAGTTATATTAACCAATATTCAGTCTACTGAAAAGTTCTAAATCTAATGAATTTTGGAAAATTATGGCCTCAGCATCTATTAACCACCTTTTAAGAGCCTATGATGAAGTCCATCAGGAATCAAGGAACTGCCAGCCTGCTGCTCCATCAGTTTGCTCCGCACCAATTCTTCAGTGATTGTCATTTCAGCTAGTTCCTTTCACCCTTCCATTTCTTGATTTACAGCCATTACTGAAATGTTGTCCTTTTCTTCAATTGCAGAGGCAGAATCAAAACACTAGACTACTTTATCTACCACTTCCTTATTATCTACAATTAATTCCCCATTCTTATTCTCTAGAGGACCAACATTCACTTTCGTTACTATCTTCTTTTTAAAGTACAAGTAGAAACTCTTGCTGTCTTTTTTATACTTCTAGTTAGCTTTTCATCAAAATTCCAATTTCTTGCTCCAACTTAATCTTTTAGTCATTTTTTCCCATCCTTTATATTTTATCCAATCAACTGACCTGCTACTCATCCTTGCAATTATTTGCTTTTTCTTAGGTTTTAATCTTCCAAATTTCCCAGGATGTGGGAAAGGTTCCAATGGATTGGAAAAATGCTAATATAATTATTCAAAAAGGGAGGGAAGCAAAAAGTAGAAAATTACAGAACAGTTAGTTTAACATCTGTCGGTAGGAAATAGTTGGAATCCATTATTAAGGAAATAATAACAGGAGATTTGGAAAGTCAAAACCAATCCATCACAGTCAGCATGGTTTTATGAAGAGTAAGTCATGTTTGATTAATTTGCTATAGTTCGTGGAAGATCTAACAAGCATAATGGGGATCCTGTAGAAGTAAGAAAAACCAAAAGAACTGCGGACGCTGTAAATCAGAAAGAAAAATCAGAAAAGCTCAGCAAGTCTGGCAGCATCTGTGAAGAGAAATCAAAGTTAACGTTTTGGTTCTGGTGACCCTTCCTCAGAACTGATAGCAGCCAAGAAAATGTTGGTTTATATGCAGAAGATAAGGTGGGGGGAGAGGGTAAAGAGTAAATAGTAGGTAGGGATAGAGCCCAAAGAGAGAGAGAACAGTTGGATAGACAAAGGAATCGATAACAATCTGGCAGGGAGGGTGAATAGCTGTTAATGGAGACTGTTAGTGGCTAACAATAGGTAGTATGTACTGGCAGACTATGTGATAATAAGGCATGGTATATGTGGTAGGGGATTGGGACGTGGGAGATTCAGGCCCTAAACTTATTGAATTCAATATTGAATCCAGAGGGCTGCAGGGCACCCAAGCAAAAAATGAGGTGTTATTCTTCCTGCTTGCACTGAGTTTCGCTGTAACACTGCAGCAGGACTGAGACAGAAATGTTGGCCAGGGAGCAGGGTGGTATGTTAAAGTGGCAGGCAACTGGAAACGCAGCGACTTTTTTATGGCCAGACTGTAGATGTTCTGCAAAGCAGTCACCCAGTCTATGCTTCGTTTCCCCAATGTAGGGGGGACCACATTCTGAGCAGCGAATGCAGTAGACTAAATTGTGAGAAGTGCAAGTAAAGTGCTGCTTCATCTGGAAGGTGTGTTTGGGCCCTTGGATACTGAGGATACTCACTCCTCTCATTTTCTTCAGGTCAGAGAGGTGGCCATAGGTGCTCGCATGTGCCTCAGTAATGCCTGTCTCTTTGTGGGGTATGTGAAACATTCCTTGTTCCAGTCCTATTTTGGCCCCAACTACAACTTTTTCTCTGATATATCGCTGATATTATCACAGCTGCTTCCCTCTCTAGTCTAGGATTGGAAAAGTTCATTGATTTCACTTCCAATTTCCATCCTGCCCTCAATTTCACCTGGTTTATCTCTGACTCCTCCCTTCTCTTCCTCAACATCTGTTTCCATTTCTGAAGATAGACTGGCCACTAATATCCACTATAAACTCACCGACTCCCACAACTACCTGGACTATACATCCTCACATCCGACTTCCAACTCCATCCCATCCTCCCAGTTCCGCCGTTTCAATCACATATGTTTCAATTGAGGCCAACTTTGACAAAGAAGCCTCAGAAACTTCTGATGAAGGGTCTAGGCCCGAAACGTCAGCCTTTCTGCTCCTATGATGCTGCTTGGCCTGCTGTGTTCATCCAGCTCTGCACCTTGTTGTCTCGGATTCTCCAGCATCTGCAGTTCCTACTATCTCCAAGCCTCAGAAATGTCCACTTTCTTCCTCAACCGAGGGTTCCCCAGCACCGTTGTCGACAGGGTCCTCAACCAGGTCCAACACATCTCCCGCACTTCCACCCTCACCCCCTCTCTTCCCTCCTGCAACAGCAATAGAGTTCCCCTTCTCCCTACCTACCATCCCACCAGCATCCACATCCAGAAGATCATCAGCTGCCATTTCCGCCAGCTCCAGCAAGATGCCACCACCAGATACATATACCCCTCCCCTCCCTCGTCCAATTTCCGCAGGGACCACCCCCTCTGGGACACCCTGAGCCACTTTTCCTTCAATGCCAATACCCCTGACCCCCAACAGCACCTTTCCCTGCCAGCACCAGAGATGTAAAACATGCCCATTTACCTCCTCCCTTCTCAGTATCGAAGGGCCCAAACATACCTTCCAGGTGCAGCAGCACTTTATATGCACTTCACACAATCCAGTCTGCTGCTCACAATGTGGTCTCCTTTATGTTGGGGAAGAGAAGCATAGACTGGGTAACCGCTCCCCTGAACAACTACGTTCTGCCTGCAACAAAGATCCTGAGCTTCCCGTCACCTGCCATTTTAACAGACCACACTGTTCCCTGGCCAACATCCCTGTCTCTGGCTTGCTGCAGTGTTCCAGCGAAGCTCAGCGCAAGCTGGAAGAACAACACCTCATTTTCTGCTTGTGTACCCTGCAACACTCCAGACTCAGTATTAAGTTCAATAATTTAGGACCTGAACTCTCCCATGTCCTAGCCCCCTACCCTACACACCAAGTCTTGTTATCACTAGCCTGCCATTACATACTACCTATTGTTAGCCACTAAACAGTCTTCACTAACAACTATTCACCCTCCCTGCCAGATCGTTACTAACTCGTTCGCCTATCCAACTGTTCATCTCTCTCTTTGGGCTCTATCCTTACTTATCGTTTACTCCTTACCCCACCACCCCCAACCTATCTTCTGCATATAAACCAACATTTTCCTAGCTACCATCATTTCTGAGGAAGGGCCACCGGACCTGAACCGTTAACTTTAATTCCTCTTCACAGATGCTGTCAGACCTGCTGAGTTTTTCCAGCAACTTCTGTTTTTGATCCTGTAGAAGGAGTTTACCTGGACTTCCAGAAGGCATTTGATAAGGTGCTACGCTAAAGGTATACAAGGTAAGATGACATGGTGTTAGGGGTAATTTATTAGCTAGGATAGAGGATTGGCTAACCAACAGAAAGCAGAGAATTGGGATAAATGCGTCTTTTCATGGTTGGTAAGATGTAGCTAATGGGATGCTACAGGGTTTGATCCCCAGCCCCTAATAATTTGCTACCTATATTAATGACTTGGATGCCGAGATAGAAGGTGTAATGGTCAAATTTGCAGATGACAGTAAAATAGGAGGGAAAATAAGTTGAAATAAAGAAATAAGTTATTTTCAACTGGATTGGGCAGGTTAATGGGCCAAAATTTGGCTGATGAAATTTAACATTATTAAATGTGAGGTTATCTATTTTGGTCAGTAGAATAGAAAGGTAACTCTCTACCTAAATGGAGAGAAACTTTAGACTGCTTCGATGCAGACAGATCTGGGTGTCCTCATGCATAAATCGCAGGAAACTAATATGCAGGTCCAGCAGGTAACAAGAATGGTGAATGGAATTTTGTAATTTATTACTGAAGAAATAGGGTATAAAATAGGGAGGTGTTGCTGCAACTGTACAAGGCATGAGTGAGACTGTAACTGGAGTATTGTGTACAGTTTTGGTCCCCTTACTTGAGGAGGATGTAGTTGCATTGGAGGCAATTCAGAGGAGATTTACTAGATTGATTCCAGAAACGAGGCATTTGTCTTATAAAGAGCAGTTTAGATCTATACTCTCTACATTTAGAAGAATGAGAGGAGATCTAATTAAGGTACACAAGACACTAAAGGGAAATGACAAAGTAGATGGAAAGAAGGTGTTTCCTGTTGTGGGACAATCTAGAATGAGAGGTCATAGTTTTAGGATAAGGCGTAACAAATTTAAAACAGAAATGTAGAGAAATTTCATCCCTCAAAAGGTTATGAATCTGTGGAATTCACTACCCAAAGTGCAGTGGATACTGAGATGTTGAATAAATTTGAGGAGGACAGAGACAGATTTGTAATTAGTAATCAGGTTGAAGGCTTATGGAGAGAGGGATCAAAATGGAGTTGAGGCCAAGATGAAATCAGCCATGATTGTGTTGAATGGCAAAGCAGGCTTAAGAGGCTGAATTGCCTTCTCCTATTCCTGGTTCTTTAACTTATTTAGTTAACTACGAATAATGGGTCCTCTCTTTGGAATTTTTCTCTACTGTAAGAATATGCTTATTCCCAACTATGATTGGTGATGGGTTGAATTCCTTGTTTTTATTCATCAAGCCATGAATCCTGTACATTCATCTGAAACTCTGGGCAAAGCTTTAGCTTTGTATTTTTTCTGCAAGTTATCGCCTCTAATAATAAGTAAGACATTTAGTCACTTGTCAGTACAGAACTTGAATATTGCTGAAAAAGGACATACTGTCAAATCTTTTCACTCGTCACTCATCAGGACATTTTCAAGAATATCAAACTTCAAAGGAGTCGCAATTTATAACGCATGAGTAAAGGGTGCTGAATGGTTGCAAGTCAACTCTGATTATTGAGGTGTTGCTTTGAGAAAAGCACCAGGAAACTATTGCCCCCATGTTTTTGATAATGAAACGTTGTTAAATGCTAGTTTTGTCCTTTACTGAAGTGTTGATGTCAACTTTGTACCCCAGCCCATTTGTGAACCCAGAATTCATCATCTATCATGTGCAGAGGCAAATCTGCTAATGCTCAGTTAAGCCATGAATCACAGCATGACTTTAACATCAACATTCCACAGGGTTTTTTGCCTTTTAGAGAACTTTTGAAATGCACGTGAATGAAAAAGATAACTCCAGTAAAACCAAAGCAATTGCTTCCATCAATCTACTGACAAGTCACTCACTTGAGGACTGCAGCTGTTCAAGAAGGCAGCTCACCACCATATTCTCAAGGGCAACCAGGGATGGGCCATAAATGTTGACCAACCAGCGATGCTCATATCCCACAATAAATTTAAAAAAAACTTACTGCAGTTTAACCATTATATCCATTTCAACAATTTTCTTTATGTTTTGTAACAGAGGAAGGCAAAAGTCATAATACTCTGATGGTTGAGTACAAAAGCAATTTCATTCTATCAAACCCTGTACAGCAACTATGATAAAATGAATTTTCAACACTCTTTCGTTTCTCAGTATTTTAAATAATACCAAACATCACCATACTTCAACTCGGAGAACAGGTTGAAATTGAAAAAAATCATTAAGCCATAAATCCCTAATTTAACCAACTGATCCATAATACATTCAACAGATTACCTCAACTACAGCAAATATACTTACATTATTTTCAATTATTAAGAAACAAATAGAAATAACTTGCCTTTATCAGTTGGTATTATCTTCTGCACTGTCATATTAACAATTAACTTTTCTTCAATAGTTACGAGCTGCTGTTGCTGCTCTGTAGTATCTACTGGACTTGGAAAAGCTTTGGTTGATGATGAAACAGTGGGAAATGTTGAACCTTCCACAACCTTTTGCGTAGCTATTTTCTGTTCAACAGAAGGTTTAGAAGTTGCCGGTACCAGTCTAGTTCTGGATGCTGGTGTTGTGAAGTACTCATGATCGATTTCAGGTTGTGAGACTTTACCAGTCATATCAACCTCCAAGATATCAGGAGGCTGTGTAACTGATTCATCAATAACTACAACCTCTTCAGCTGTAGTCTCACCAGGCTCATTTTCAATAATAATTGGAGTTGCACTCGTTTCTAAACGCTTAGGTTTCACTGAAGTTTTTATTTCATGATCAGACGTGAAAGCACCCGTACCAGGTCTAATTTCAAAAAGAGGAGCCATGATTGTTGATACCGTTTTAGGTACTGTTGAGGTTATGTTAACCCGCGCTGCAGTGGTAACTGGTCCAAAACTAACATCATCTGTTACCTTGGGGGTCAACTCTTTTTGAATATCATGTTCTGCAGACACAGTTTCATATACCGTTGGAGCTGGCATTACTGATGACATAATGATTTTCTCATCACCTTTATCTTCTTTTTTCTCATAATCTTCAGTCTTCATTCCATCCTGCCATGTTGAAGCTGGTTCACTAGTGCCAGTCCCTGCAGCAGGAAGAGTTGCTGTTATCTTCTTAGTTACCTTTTTGGGTTTCAGCTTTTCTCCCTCCGCCTCTGAAAAAGTGACTGAAGTTTCAGTGATGTGAGCCTTTTCAGTTAGCTGCAGTTTACCCATGGTTGGCATTGATGAAGTTTCAAAGGATGACATTGTTTTGTGCTCATCTCCTCCCACCAGTTTAACACTCTCACTTGCATTCTCTACTGTTGTTTTCACAATATCTGGTGATCTTGGTATTGTCGTGCCACTGGCAGGTTCCTTGATCTCTTGTTGTCTAACGGTCTGGGTGTCTTTATCTGAACTTTCTAATTTCACAGTGCTGGCACTCGTGGGCAGTTTCAGCTTATTGTCATCTGCTGTTACAATATCCATCTCTGTTAACAATGTGGTTTGTATGCTAGGTTGGACTTTTTCTCCCTTTTGGGCAGGATCACTTGTAACTTGAAATTCTTGTTTGCCTGATGGTTCAAATGATGCAGCCAAAGCTGTTGTCGCTCTTACTACCTCCCTGCTAATGTCTTCAGGATGCCCAGTAACACTTTCTCCATCTGGAATTTTTGCACTGATTACAGGTGTGAGCATTTCAGTGCTGGTACTTTGTTCTATTGTTGTTTTTACAGTGACTTCATCACTCGGCCTTTCTTTAATTCCTGAAAACACGCTGTGGCTTTGTATGGTTACTTTCTCCCCAGGTTTCTCAATATCAGTTTTGACTAGATGAATTCCAGTAGTCACTACTTCTCCTGATTTGGCTTCAGGGGTTAAATGAGTACTAATCTGCCCTTCTTGAAAAGGCTTTGAATCAAGGCTCATGCTTTGATTATACTCTTCAACAACTAACATTGGAGGTGGTGATACCTTCTCAACAATCAAATCAGTTGCAGCTTGATGCACTTTCTTTGGGCCCAAGGCTATTTGTGGTGTTGTTTTCTTTAAAGACCTCCCTGTGAACAGATAAAAGTAAATGTTGAAATTTTGTCAGAATACCACTTTGGGGTTATATTCCACATTACTCAGGACCAACATTACAAATTTCAAAAGGCATATACTTTTCCATTTAGTTCTACAAGAGAAATGTAGAAGTTGTTGAGTTTCTCTGGCAAGATCCCATGAAAACTTTAGCAGAGGTTCAACACAATTTTGAGGCTGGAATGCCTGCCAGAATGAGGCATGCAGGAACTCAAGGTGTACTATAAGTGACACGGGCTCCTGAGACGCCATAAAAATTGGGAGCCCTCCCCATCTCCACATATTCTGGTAGATCAATGCTGGAGGGGTATAGTAGATTTGTGACCATTTTAGTTTTCTGCAGGCCCAGATTAAACATCTAGGAACATGAGTTGAAATCCTATCATGGGGAATTTAAATGCAATTAATGACACAAACCTGCAAAATAAAGTTGGTATTAATAATAGTGACCATGAGAATACTGGATTGTCAGAAACACTCATCTGGTTCACTAACTTCCTTTATGGAAGGAAATCTGTTGTTTTACTCATCTTTACCTGGTGATTCCAGACCCACAACAATGTTGTTGACTCACAGCTAATGAGTGAAATGGCCTAACTAGCCAGTCAGTTGCATAAGGATGTGCCACAAATGCTGTCTTTGCCTGCACTGTCCACATTCTCTGAGTTAATTAACAAAAACAGGACAATCCCACTTGGAATTACTGGAAAATTCTGGCCGTGCTAAATGTTGCTAAATCAGCCTCAAACATTCTAATAAATGTGGCCTATTAAAATGCACTTAAGATAAAGTTCATGAATAGGAAAGGGTTAGAGGGATATGGGCCAAGCACAGACAGGTGGGACTAGTTTCATTTGGCAACATGGTTGGTGTAGACTAATTGGACGGAAAGGTCTATGACTCTCAGTAAATGTGTTGCCTGTCAGAAAAAAAATGCCTTTCTAACAACAGTTCATCATATGAGACACAAGAACAGGAAGTGTAACCATTGTACAGTTATGGTTATGACTTTGGCTTTTTGCACCCAGTCATTCACTTTATTGTCTGGAGGGATCAAAGCCAAATCCTTAAGAGGTCAGCATGTTAAACATGCAAAACTAAACAATCCCAGTGATTCCCAGCTGTCACTTAAGTAAACACAAAAATATAAATAGGGATTCTCCAAAGGTTCCCCAGCACATTGACAATCATTAGAATAAATCACCTCCCAAAATATTTTCAGTATGAATTTTACGTTACATGTTAATTTTCTCTTTACAAACTTGATAACCTTCACTTAGGATCTGAATGCAAGCAAAGGAAACCATTAAGGAGCACTGCCTATCCTTAATGTACATTGATGGTCTAGTGTTAATGTTTAAAGTTGTTTGGCAACCAGGAAGAGTGGAGCCCATTCTAAGAAGTCAGGTCTTAGCCACTGCAAAAGGTTGGCTGTTGGCCATCAACAAGGTGAAAGAAACACATCTTTAAGTGATTTTCATCCATTAGTAATGGGATTCGAAAGCTGGAGATATTTGAAATGTGTTTCAGAATGGATAATTGTAAATCTTTACAGCATTGCAGTGATAGTTCAACAGCTTTGACAGCATGTTGAAGTAAATTTTGCATGAATGTATTTTGTATAAAAACATGGAGATGAATTACATGAGAACTTTTCTTTAATGATAATGATTAGCTTTCATTTTTCCAAGTTCTTTAAAAAGCACATAAAACCAAGAATTGGCTTTTTTGCTTTCATATTTAAACCCTGCCATTTCCTGACTTTCTAGACTGGCTCCAAAATGACTAAAAATCGTAATTCAATCAGACAAAGCTGCTTTTGGCACAGAACAGCAACTCATGATCAGGCATAAGTCAAAATTAATTATTCATCACAAACATTTTCAGTGTCACTTCAGTATAACACTGTACATTTTCCTAACATTACACTTTGTGTGGCATTATGAGTTGGTGATAAATTGAGACAGTTACTGTTCACCTTCTTTCTAATGACTTAATCCTAATGTATGGGTAACCCCTAAAACAGGAGGAGGTATACTTTTATACCAAGTGTGCAGTTCAGGCAATACAGCCTCAGCAGGATTGCTGCAGCCATATATGATGCACTGAATTGAATTATTCATACAACAGCACGACGAAAAGACAGGTTTTCCCATTTCAAGCACATGCTGCATTTAATTTTTATCCCCATCTTGTTAGGATCAGTGATGCCACTTGGCTTATTCAGCAGTAATGCACAATAGGAAAGATTACAACTAAGCCAATATACCTTACCTTTATGCCAAATATGCTTGTCTGCTCATTTCAGTTGATATTCTCAAATTACTCTTAAGAACACCATAATGGGTGTAAATGTTTCACCATAGTTTTATTTAGTTCAAATGCTCTTTCTAACCATAAATTTGGAATAATGCATTTAGACTTATAGTCATTTTTAAATTTTAAATGGAGCAGAGTACAAAAAATTCAAATACCAACTCTTATCATTTACTGCAACCCTTGTGAAAAATGTCTACTGCAGCCTTGAGGAAACTTCATGTGCATAACATTACACATTATTTCTTACTCTGCACTTAGCCACTTCTGGCAAAGAGCTGCAAACTCATAGAGAACACATCAGAAAACTGTGTGTTTACAGTCTGTGCCTTTCTTGTTCAATGTGAATACCGGTCCTCACAGGCAAGAAACCATCTTGGAAATAGCCCCTTTATATTCTTCTGGCTGTGTTCATCTTGAGGCATGCTTCATGCTGATACTATTTGCTTCAGATAGTATGGTGCACCTCTCTCATACATAAATGAGTCAAGACCAGAAAAATAAAACTCTAAATGCAAGCCTTTGATCTGCTTTCCAAGAATGGAAGGAATATCATTGTATTGAAGTGTCTAGGATGTTTCTATGCAGTTGTACAGTGTTGTTACAGGCTTACAACTAGGCAGAACATAGCAATCATGGGGATGCCGATTGTGTCACAATCTACAATCCAGAGGCCTAAGATCCTATTTGGAGGAAAGGGGTTCAGATCTCACCATGGTACCTGGTGGAACTTAAATTCATTTAAAATCTATCTAAATTATAATGTTACTCTTAATAATGCTGGCCATGAGAAGCCTCACCGATTGTTGTAAAATCCCATCTGGTGCACTAACGTCTTTTAGGGGAGGAAATTGGCTATTCTTCCCACCTTCAAGCCTATATGTAACTCAGAGAGCCTCAGCAATGTGATTGATTCTTAACTGCCCTCTGAAATAGCAAGCCACTCAGTTCAAATCACTTAGGGAATGGGCAATAAATCTGGCTTTGACAATGACACCGACATCATATGAAATAACTTTACGATATACAGGAGAGATCACAACGTGCTTTGGGGTTGCACCAATAAAAGTCATATCTGACAATTTAAATTTATGGCCTCATATTGCTTCAATTATTACCGCTGATAGTTTAACCATCAGAACATTAGAACAATGCCTACACTAAGAAAGTACTTCAATGAATGCAAAGCTCATTGGGATATTCTAAAGGTGCTATATAAATGGCAGTCTATTTTTTGAATTTTTACTTCACTCCAATTCAAAATATCTTAAAATGATAGCATACATTTGGAAGCATGAACTTTAATGTTGCATTGCTGGTAGATTCCACAATTCAAGTGAATACAATATGAACAACCCGCATTACAATCATTATGGTCAGTTCAATAACCCTGTCAAAAATGGGGCTGTGGTAACTGTACCTCATGATTCAGTCAGGGGATCTGGAATTCCCAAATTCAACAAAACAAGTTTATTATCTTAATTTGAATATGCAATCTGTACTGTTGTATAACAATGCTTTGGACAAAGTTAAGTTTGAATTTCCATAAACTCCAGCCAAACTGCTGATTGTCACAGTCTTTGGGTGTAGGGAGATGAATTCTATATTAGACTTCATAGAGAGCAGATGTATTTGGTACAGCTCCTGAGAGTTCTTAGTAATTTTTCTGACTAATATTTTAAACTTATTCCTATCATGCAATACACCATCCTGTAACTAGGATAAGTGTCTCTTCTGCAGACTCTATAGTGATGTATCCTCTGCCACTAATCATTGAATGGCGCCTAGTCAAAATATAGACAAAGAAGGATTGGTAGCAGCGAACTACATCAAGCAACCCTACTTTGTGCCACACACTGGAAGAGGTGGCAATTATCACACAATGTTTCTAATGGGAACAGGACTAGTATCATTTTTCGTTCACTGGATTTAAAAGAAGTAAGGAAAATCATGAAGGGCACATAACAGAACTTCAATGTAGGTGATGGTAATTTGGATATTCTACTTGACAGGCAAGTGATGAAAACAGCACTCCCTCAGCCACAACGTGCAGCAAGCACAATTCAATGGATACCAGTTTCCGCATCAAAGCTCAGCTGAAAAGATAAGTAGGCCTGCAAGGCTAAGCATCAAGGTAATGCTATCAATAAGCAGGCTACTCAAACTAATACTATGGGCAGAGTCTGCCTGTTTGAACATGATGCAATATCAAGAGTGAAGATGGGACGCATTTATACAATTTCTTGGATTTTTCACACAATGTTTTTAAATTCTATTATGCTTCAGCTTCAACTTTATGGCTGGCACTTAAAAGTGCTCCCAACATCATCCAATATGAGAGGCTGCATCACCTCAAATATTTTGCATCTGTTATTTTTTAAGAAAAGGTGTAAATGGATTTGAAATGAACCATTGTTTTTTATGTGAGACCGACTTAATTATGAACAAGAAAAATGCTGATGTGCTCTCCAAAGCCCCTGAAAGGTTTTGAAAGTTTAGTTTCAACTAAATTTGACACCTAAAAATCTGGGTTACTGGACCTGGTTGCCCAATTTGGAGTGGTAATCAGAACATTCTTCTTTAGCTCCACGCTTAAAGACAGGTCCAACCTAATCACCACTATCTTAACTACAGGTAGCTCAAGGAGGCAGGTCGCAGCTGGAAAAGGAATTCAACCCCACGCTATTGCACAAATCTGATCAACACCAACTGTTCAGCCAACTGAGCCAACCTGAGCTCTGGCAAGATACATTGTCTATGTGCATGTTGTAGTCCACAGCTATGAACAGCTGACAGATTTGCTATCTATCAAGTAGCTGACCAGGAATCTCCTCCACTTCCACTGTCTGTTATTGTGTATGTTGGACGTGCAGAGTGATATTCAACCTTTTTGGCCTTGTTTTGAACTATGCCTTCCTTGGCTATCAAGTTCTGGAGTGGATCTTGAGCCTGGAGCTATTAGTGCAGAAGCAGAGATGTTACCTAATGCACCACAAGACCTCCTACCCAGGACAAACAAATCACAAAATAGGCCCATTCCATTTAGCTGAAGCCCTAATGACAGTCTGCATAGCAAGACTTTGTAAATAAGAAAACGATTTCAAACTAATATTGATTTAGTTTTAATTAAATGTTATTGCAAGTGAAGCAAAGACATTATTTTGGCAAACAACAGAAAGTAATCAGTAATAAAATAATCGAATGGGCGTGGGACGAATGACTTTTTTGACGAAGTATAGTAGACACTTCTAATAGTTACTTAGGTTGGGCCTGAGCCGTATTGTAGAAAATATATCTTTTGTAATGTAGAGTTAAGTAACATTTTGAGAATCTTCAAGGACTGGTTTGGCATAAATATGATAAAATTAATATTTACTTTGCTAAGGTATATAAGACTAGGATAAGAAGTTGGAGCCAAATACTTCATAACTCGTGTCAAATATTTTAAATACTACATTACACGCACGAGCAGGATCAGGAACAACTTCTTGCTGGCTGTTATCAGACTGTTGAATGGACTCTAGCCTCAAATAATGTAACCTACAATGTAACATGTGTGCCTCCAAGTCTTTGATCTGTATATCCTTTGCTTGTTGTGATCTGCCTGTACCGCTCACAAACAAAGCTTTTCACTGTGTTGGGTACACGTGCCAATCAAAGAATGAATCAATCAATCAATCAACACTGGTCTTATATAAAAACAGTTATTTTAAAAAGGAAGAAAGTTTTGTGTTTCAAATAACTTAAAGCAATTTTTCTATTTTTAAGTATGTATATTTTGTCTGCAATTGAGATTTTGCCTGAATAAGCCCATACACAGAATCATCAATACAGTGCAGCTTTGCCTGCTGTGAAATGTAGCGTCTTTGGGTGTGAAATACCCCAGAGAACCTAAGCAGAAAGTGTGAGCTCATTTCCATGGAGCAGTCTGGGAACTTTTTAAACTTACATTTTATTTTGTTTTTACTGTGAGAGCAGAGCCAACAGGAAAAATCTGTTGACGTTAACTGCAATCAGATGTTAGTGAGCAAACTAATTCTGAAGGCCATCTTCCAAATCTGCGATGGTATTTAAATAGTTGAAAAATCCTGCGCAGCTCATGTCCCAATTTCCAGCACATGTACTCAGGGGGCAAAAACCCCTGCTTGGGCTGTGAAAACATAAATGTACCCATTGGTATATCTGCTTAAAATTATTACACGCTCCCATTTGCCAGGCTGAGGAATGAAGAAGGAGCAGTAATATTATGACAGTATGCCTACCCAAGGTTACTTTAATGTCTTGCTCTCACATCCTTACATACATTACCATATCATCCTAAAAGTGACTGTCAGTGGCTACAATTGCCAAACTATTCATGACCAATCTCAGCAACAGACTAGATGGAGTCAAAATTTCTGTAATATTTCCATTTGATTCCTGCTGTTCTTTGGCTAGAAGACCAGGAAAATCGCCGAGAAAATAGTCAGGAATCAAGTACATTATCCTGATCTTAGTTAGGAAATCATAAGCAACTGTGGAAAGGACAGAGCCTCAATTTCACGTCCATAAGGAGAGAGTCCATGTCATGGGAACAGGGATTCGCTGTCTTTGACAGTTCCCAACTTTCGGGGCAGATCACGGGCCTGGCATAAGACAATGTGAATTGCAGCTTGGGGCCTACAGAGAGGGAGAACAGCCCAAGCAAGGGAAGTGCATTTTACCTTCCAAGATGAAGTAAGTTTTACAATCACTCCCTCCCCTCCCAGCTTCCAGAACAGAGCTGCATGCAGACTCCAGAGGATGCCAGTCAGCACGGGTAACTCTGACAGAACGGGGAAAAAAGTTGCACAAGTTGTAGCTATTGTGACAGGGCATTTCTTACTTCACGTAAGTAAGGTGCCCATCACTAACCTCAGAAACACTGGCAAGCCAAGGACTAGAGGGTTACTGCCATGATCATTATTCCCAAACGTTTGAGGCTGTAATATTTATTAGTTTGCTCTAAACTCACTTTATAATCAAAGTTCCACATTCCTTAAAGGTTTAATTTCATTGTGATGATCTGGACTAAATAATGAAGTACAAGGCAGAATAGAAAAGGTAACTTAAAGCATCTTCATGAATATTTGATAATTTGATAATGCTGGTGGCATGAGACGTATATCCCTAAAACTGGTGTGTATGAACATTCAGAGTGTGTGTATTGCACAGTTGAAATGTATTGTTGATTGCATCAATCAGAATATCCTGTAACATTTTAACTTTGTTAAAGAAGGCCACGTAAATAGTTTTCCTCTATATATTTAGTAGGTCAATCCCCAGCTTCTGCTGCTCATTCCCAGATGCAGCTGCTTTTCATTATTTTAATCTCCCTTACCCCCTCCCCCACCCCCGCCCTTGTATTCTATCCTCAATGGTGTCTTCTAGTAGCAGTCAGTAATGTAAGATGTGAGACAGATTTTCCCAATTTAAAAAAAATGAATGTATTAACTCTCCACATCCAATTATCTCACCAACATCTGTTTACATGAAAAGCCTTTTTGTATTTTGTATTTCTGTTAAACTTTTTATTAATCAAACTGAGACAGAGACACGTTAAAAAAAAAGGCACTGAGAAAAGAACACACGAGTCCATAAGGTGAATCTCTAAATTTTCATGCACTTATGTCTTTTTCCACAATAAGGCCGTAATTAAAAATATGTACTTGTCACAAATTCAGTTATGATACAAAGACTCTGAGCTTTGTCTTGAGTGAATTAGAACTAAGTTGCTGATCTAATCGAGAATCAGCAATATTAAACAAGATGTAAGATGCCCGTGGATATATTTTACTTTAAGAAACCACCCTTCTTCTCCCAACTTTATACTCAGGTACAATTCCACTCGTGTTGGTCCCTTGCCCAACTCGCCATGCTTCACATGAATGTCAGCAAATAATTTGACTGCAGGGAGATACAATGACCAAATTCAGCTCTATCCATGCCAGCACTCACCCATGCTCTCATAGGGAACGTCAATGATTGATGGTCAGGATGAGTATACCTGACAATTCCCTCCCTATCCTGTCCGCTTCACACACGAAGCCATCTATGTTACTGGTCACGCTACTACACAAACTGAGATCAGTCAACTAAACACACATCAGCAATCCAATCCGAGTTGCTCCTGATCTAAATGGCTTATCATAGTCTAAGGGAGTTACATTTTCAAAGAGAATCAGAAATTAAGATACGGTTGACAAAGGAACGAATCCCTACAGTGCAGATATAGGCCATTCAGCCCAAGAGGTCTACTCCAATCCTCCAAAGAGCATCCCACTCAGACCCACCCCATTTCTGTAACCCCAAATTTACCACAGCTAATCCACCCAGCCTACAGATCCCTGAATGTGACAGACAAGTTAGCATGGCCAATCCACTAACTTGCACATCTTTGGACTGCGGGAGGAAAACAGCGCACCCAGCAGCAACCCACACAGACCCAGGGAGAACATGCAACCTCCACAGTCACTCAAGGCTGGAATCAAACCTAGGGCCCTGGTGATATGAGGTAACTGTACTAACCACTGTGGCTCCATGTCACGCACAGGCTGTTCTCAATATCTAATGATAAAAGGACAAGGAGATGCATATTTAAAAACACTGGGCAAGAAATGCAGGGCAATGTGAATATTATGCAGCGAGGGATATTGGCCAGGAACTCACTACCCACAAGGATAGTGGATGTGGAAATGATGAATGATTCTAAAAAGAAATTTAACGTTGCTTGAGGAAAATGAATTTACAGGAATGGAGTACTCAATGCTCTCAATGGGTTGAATGGTCTCTTTCTACTGAAATAAAGGCTCTGTGACTACTTATCATCTCAGGAAAACTTTGTGTACCTCATACAGACTAGTTATAATGCTTCGGTTCTGAAGAAGTCGTAATGGACTTAAAATGTTAACTCTGCTTCTCTCTCCATAGTTGCTGCCAAACTGCTGAGTTTCTCCTGTATTCTGTGTTTATTTCAGTTTCAAACCAACATTGCTCTGATAAATTCAGTGGTTTCACACTCTCCCAGTTGCTGCATCAAATGAAAATGGGATAGAATTAAGATAGTAAGAAAACAAAATCTGAAAAGAGCTGAAGTTTTGGCTGATTTTTAAAGAAGTTTTCACCTTGTTAATTCCTATTATCCGAAAGACTGTAGAGTCTCTAGTCTGAGTGAACTCTGGAGAGATATATTAAAAAAATTACATCATTCAGAATAACAGGAAGAACATGTGTTCCACAGACGCTGGCCAGAGTAGAAGTACCTGCCTACTTGAAAGGGTTCATTGGCAATGTGCTTTTATGTTCCAACTTAACAAATCCTATCTTTACATGAAAGTAGATCAGCTATTTTAATTTATGACAGCGATAGTTAAAACAAATATGACTTTTACATCCGCCTGCTCTTTCTTCCAAAAGGATCCTGAAGTAGCAAAGCATCAAATCCATGGTGGACTAACATGCCAAACAGTCACAGAAACTTGGTGTGCAAACTGTTTGAAATGTCTATTTGGTCAGAAAGATAAAGCTAAAGAAGTTACCTCAAACTTCAAATGTTGGTTTTTAATCAGACTTTTAAAACAACATTGGTCGCAGGAAAAGCTGTTTAACAGCAGTTCAAGAAGGTAGGTCACCACCACCTTTTCAACAGCAATTAGAGATGGGTAATAAATGCTTAGCCAGTGACGCCCACATCCCGTGGATGATTAAAAAAGATCCTTTTGCTTGAGAAGAAACAACTTTTGTCTTTTGTATCCATGTCACGTTCTAAAGTATGCTAATGAACATCAATGTGACTTATGTTGATTTTTTAATTTGTTCACGGGATGTGGGCATTGCTGGTAAAGCCAGAATTTATTAACCATCCCTAATTGCCCCTAAGGAGATGACAGTGAGCTGTCTTGAATCAACTTGCTATAGGAGTTCAAGGAATTTGACCCCATTTTATTGAAAGAACAGCAATATAGCTCCAAATAAGAATAGTATGTGTCTTGGAGGGCAAATTGCAGGTCGTGGTGCTCCCATGCATCTGTTGCATCTGGGTGTTAGAGCTTGTCAGTTTGGAAGTTGCTGTCCTGAAAGCAATTTCTTGCAGTGAACTTTAATTGCATCGGTGGTTTATGCCTCAGGTGCCTCAGGCCAATAGGTAATATTCATATGTTAGCCTTTGCATGTGTCAAACAAAATGAACTAATAATGGGAAGGATCATAGTCAACCTGAACTGTTCTAACCTGACACCTGCAGATGACTGAATCTTATATTGAGTAGGAGGCCTTTCAGCCCATCATACCTGCACCAGCTCTGTTAAAGAGCTGAAATTGCTTCCCCCTTCACAGAATATGGGTGTCACTGGCATGTCCAGTTTTTGTCATCCATCTCTTGCTAAGGTAAAATCCATGTTGGTCATAGATTACTCTAAGCTTTCTGGTTCAATTCCGCTGCCCTTTGCCATTGACCTGCAAATTCGTCCTCTTCAAGGCATGGTGGCTCAACGGTTAGTACTGCTGCCACACAGTGTCAGGGACCTGGGTTCAACGCCACCCTCGAGCAACTGTCTGTGTGGAGTTTGCACATTCTCCCTCTGTCTTTGTGGGTTTCTTCCAGATGCTCCAGTTTCCTCTCACAGTCCAAAGGTGCGCAGGTTAGGCTGATTGGCCACACTATATTGCCCATAGTGTCCAAGGAAGTGCAGGCTAGGGGTGTAGCCATGGGAAATGCAGGGTTACAGGGATAGGGTAGGGGATGCAGGTCTGGTTGGGATGCTATTTGGACGGTTAGTGTGGGCTTGATGGCCTGAATGACCTGCTTCTAAACTGTAGGGATTCTAAGTATTTTTTTCAATTCATTTTTAAATGTTATAATTCAAACTGTTTGCACCATTCTTTCAACCAATGCAATCTAATTATTAATAATTCACTGCATAAATTATCAAAGGCACGATGGACCAAAAGTCCTTTCTGATTCTAAGATTTTGAACTTCTCTGTTAAACTTCCATTTAAATATCTCTGCTTGATGGAGAACAATCCTATCTTTTCTTATCTTTCCACATAACTAAAGTCAGTAAACCCTGGTACCATTTCACTAAGTCTCCTCTGGACCCTCTCCAAAGCCTTGACTTCCTTACCAAAATCATGACGGCACAGAATTCGACAAAGTATTGCAGCTGAGGCAAAACCAATTGTTTTTCATGATTTCAATGATTTATAAAGCTTTAGTACTTATTCCAACTCTTAACGATTATTGATCTTGACACTCCCTATAATAGGGGTTACAAATTAATTTCAATCAACTGAGTATTTATAAAGTTGTGGCCAAATATAATAGCAGAGGAAAAGCATTTGAACAAGCACATTTATTTCCAAACTAATTAGCATTATCTTTTATAAATACTCGCCTGGTCATGCAGAACTTGTGTATTGCTGAAAAAATTGCTGTTGAAGCTTTAATCTTGCACTCATCAGACACTAGAATGCCAAATTTCAAATAGCTCCTTTTTTGAATTAAACTAAACATAGGGAATAAGAGTTTCCCTGATACTCGCCACGGTATTGCCTCGACCAGAATAAACTTGACAGTCAATCAGAAGCCTACTTTCAGGCAGTATAAATTATTATCCACTTTGAAATTTGGCATTCTTGCCAAAGTCCTGAAAAGCATAAGATGAATATAGCTTTGATAACATTTCTCCTTTATTCAGCAATATTCCTGTGTGTGATTGTGTGTGTCTGAATATGCATGTGCGTGCATATATCCTTGTGAGTATAGACAAAAAGGATCAGAAGACTAATGAGGGAGCATGACAGGCAAAAAAAGTTTGAAAGGCAGAAGTAGAAGACAGAGAGAGAGGAAAACCACAGCAAGATATAAGATACTGACATGGGACACAGGAAGGCCAGAGAGGTAAGGGAGAGTTAGTGAGACCAGAGAGAAAGACATAATGAAATGTGAGATAACACAGGACAGAAAGCACAAGAGACAAAATTGCAGACAGAAAATAAAATGGATGGGGTTACACTGAGACAAATCATAAGGTCACAGAGATTCACATAACATGTGAAATTAATTTACTGTTTCTCATGTCTCATATTTGTGTCTGAATCAAATAATGTGGTTTTAGCGAAAAAGAAATAAAATAAAAAATTTTAAGATGTAACCCTTTTAGCCACTCCAAAAATGACTGGGAAGCACTTCTGCCAGCTCCTAGTTACCTACAGTTAATTCCCAAATTTTTAGTGGACGTGGAAAGTAAAACTTTTATCTGCCAACTTTGGTTATGTGTATTAAGAAGTAATAGCAATATCTCATAAATTATAGATTCTGTCAACTTTCTCCATTATAACACATACACTCCTGCCAATCAATTACATACCCATTGGTCTCAGTTTTGTCAGCTCCATAATTAAAAGTCTTAAATTATCATCAGCCTCCTTTGGAGATACAGTGGAGGCTTCCTGATACTGACAGGATCTTTCCATTCAGGGGTGCTAGCTCAGAACAAATAGAAGCACTACTTTGCTGAAGCTGCTAAATGGTAGGGACTGGGAAAAGAATTGTCACCTTTGTATCTGTATAAAAGTTTGATGTGAAATCTCCCCAACAGTCATATTGCAGATAGTGTGACTATAATCCCTTAAAGATCTTGAACCCCACTAACTAAAAATAGTTGGGAAAGATAAGGGACAATTCCATAAACATCCATCAAGATACAATAGGATTAATTATTTCACATTTTTTTCACTTTATTTTTCTGCGTGTTGCCCAGCATTCTAAAGGAAATTTTACATTATACTCCTGACACAGCATTTTCATCCACCAGGAACGCAAATCAGGAGATAAAATCTGATGAGACTCATTAAATAACAGATCCATGTTCCCAGAATGTGTTTCCAACTGGTGAAGATGAATTTATAAAATTTACCATCTTATTCCATCAGCTTCTTTTTAGAGCAAACTTCCAGAACTTTATTTACCTCGGAAACAATAGGCATCAAACTTTGTGCTCGGATCTGGAAATCCAGTCCTGTTGTTAAATCGATACTTGGTCCTCACTCCAACAAGACCCCCTCCACACTGGCTCCTGGCATAGACAACTGGATAACGTACACTACCATCTGCAAGCCAGCCGTGGTCACAGCGATCCAGACCTTGCTTCCATGCAGCATGTAACTGTCCGGTGGTTGCTAACTGTGCGTTCCTGCGCTTGCACTCCAGCTGCGCCTGAATAAAGGTCAACTTTTCAGGTGCTGACACATGGAACACAAACCCTATTAAACAAGAGAGAAAAACCAGCCTGAGTTAGTAATGACATCCTAAGAAATCACACAACTGAAAGAAAGCTTCTCTGAATTAACAAATTGTTAGAGCACTTTAATTCCTTCCCAAAGCCATTTTCAATAAATAGGTGGGCAAATATATTACATTCTCTTTTCCTCTCTGGTTTTATACTTGTCCCCAGCAAGTAATATGTGATGGTTAAGAAAAAGGAAAGTTATACTTTTCTCTTTGCTCTTCATAGTCTCACCAAATAACTCTCCTGAATTCAAGCAATTATTTCTGTCCCTATACTGATGTTTAAAATGTAGAGGTTAATACTTCTGTATCTAGGGATCAAAATGGGATCTTTCTGTCCATATATCTCTGTAACACAATGTGCAATGCCCATCCTCGCCTTGTCATGAGGGAGCATATTTACCATTACCATATCTTATCAGTATCCATAAACCACATAAAAAATGACCTCAACCATTTTCGTTGATAATTCCTTGATAACATGGGGACATTTCCCAATTCCAGTATTTAGTTTATTTGATTACTTTGCAGACAAAAAACATCAAACAACAGGAGGTTATGTGGTGATATATTCTTTCTGTCTAATACTGTTCTGATATGCCGAGATACAGGGAGAGATACAGTCTGCCCAATATCTCTTGTAAGTATTCATTCATATCTACTTCTACTGTTTGCCATCTGTCCATCATAATCCTCCTTTAGGATGAAGTACCAACGACTTTCCAAAACTATCCCTTGCTTTGTGGTTAGTGAACAGGAATGTGCTTACAAAGCAACATCATGTGAGTAGATCTATTAAGGCTTTGGTGCTTTATCAGAAAATTCTAAGAAGCCAACACCTTAACCTATCTTTCTCTGTGCAACTGTTGACTGTATATTTTTGTATGTTTTAAATTTTTGCTTTTGTTCTAAATTTTAACCATTTTAACCATTTTTTGAATGCATTGAGAAAATATTTGTTCTATTAGCCTGTCAAGATCAACTCTTATTTTATTATGTGTTATTTTACCACAGGGCTGGGTACTTCACCTCCAAATAATTCTCAAAAAAGGCTTGAAATTAAACAAACACGAGACAAAATTCAACTCAACTCATTGATTTTTTTAAAAATCCGGTAGTTTCTATACTGGGTTGCTGAACCAAAAGGCCAGGTTTATGCCTGAGTGCTAGCTAAAAAGTAATTTCCACTAGTGACTCAAGTGGATAATCATAAGTTCTTGACAGCCCTGCAACTTACATTCATTTCACTCCTGCCATAGGACAATTGTTATGCTGGTCTGAAACTGTTTAATTTATAACATCATAGTTCCCAAGGAACAGTACAAATACTATGAGAAAACCTCTGCTGAAATAACATTTGATTTATGGGAGAGGAGTGAGGTCTACTTGTAACTGGATCTTAAGGAGGCAGCATAGAACAAAGAGATTCAAATAATAAAACTTGAAACAAATGCAGAAAGTAACCTGCTGTGTTTGAGACAAATCTCAAACTTTGAAGCCACAACTAATTAATGATAACAATCTTGTTATTCCAATCATCAAAGGAGTCAAATATTTCAAGGAAATCTGTCATCCAATTCAGACAGCAAATATATCCATTCAAATGTGGACTCAGCTGTATGACCTCATTATTTTCACCAATAGTACCAATTACTACTCAACCGTGCATCTCATTTATTAGAAGTGATAATCATCATTTAACTTTAAGAAACTAAACTTTAATCCCTAGCACCTACAGGGAAAGTATAATCCTTCCATTAAAAAAAAGTCCTCCTTCCTTGAGGTTTTAGCTCATGCCACAACTACGGCAGCCACATCAGGTAGATCATAGTAATGACATATTCTTTAAAAGTGAAGCCTGACAGTGGTGGCAGGTTGTTCAATTTATAAGGGCCTCAAAGGCAAGTCCAATTTTGTTTCCACTTTATGCATGCCTCACTGTACAGTGATCGGGAGCAAAACCGTCGGTTGAATTTTTTCGAAGGCATATTTAGCTTACTGACAGTCTAGGCTGAGAATAGCACAAAGTATGGATCAAATTAAAACCTTCTAAAGCTTAAATAAGCATCTTAATGCATAGGTGACTTGCTAAAACATGTTGCGCAACATTCCCTCACAATCCCAAGCACTAAGCGTTGACCTTAGGGATAAATTTTCATTAACAGAATAGTTTTTTTTTAACATTTGTCATAAATACTTTAGAAAACATTCTGATCCAAACCGAAATAAGACATTATTGCTTCATTTGGATTTCTCACCTTTAAAACCTGCATTCAGTTGGACCAGCACATTCAGCAATTGAAAACACAGAATAACAAATACTCGACATTATTCTTTCATTTTTCACATGCTGTTATCAGCAGGAGTAATAATGTTTTGCAAGTTTATTATGAAGCTTTCCTTAATTTGTACCCAAAGGATTCAGTAAAATTTCAATTTTACCTGGCAAAGGCATAATTTATGAAGAAATGTCATTTTGGGGGTAAATATTAGAATTGGTACGATGTTAAAAACTCATTTAAAACAGGGTTAGGTAAAATGTGAAATTTTGAAGGTCAAGGTTAAAAAAATTCGGCCAATATAGAGCAAATGCCCCTAGCCTCTTCATCAATATCCACACCAATATTAACAAGTATTTTATCCTAGTTCTGATAGCAAATGCCTGAGACAGCAAATGCAAAATACATTCAGGTGGCCCCATGTCTGCTGAAATGTCTCGGGATCCTCTGTTTCACTAAGCTAATATAGCAAATGAAAACAGAAACCATGACAATGTTTTTAACTTGCTGCGAACAATGGACTGCATGTTTACACTGGCTGAGAGAGTGAAAGAGAGAGGGAGTAAGAGAGACCCTTTCCCTTATCTAAAGTTGTAATTTGTATTTGAAAGAACCTCAAGTATTTTCCTAGTGTACATACTGCACCATTTTATGTGGGCCTTGATTTGAAGAATGTCTGGCTTTCTACACCAATGCATCAGTGAAACTATCTAGTGAGTTATTGAGCTATATACAAAACAAGAAGCTCATGGGTTTTCTTTTCAATTTAGCATGCTGTGTCAAGTTAATCAATCCCTGCTGCGGGAATATAAGGGTGTGACAATTTGTAATGGTAGCCCGGTTAAGGAAGAGAAAATCACCCAAGATTTTTGCTCTTGATCGCTATTGAGCGGCCCTTGCTAGAAATATGACTGAAAGCAACAAATGCTGGAGATCACAGCGGGTCAGGCAGCATCCATGGTGAGAAAGCAAGCTAACGTTTCGTGTCTACTCCCTACCTACACTCACCTTTACTGGCTCCATCCCCGCCTCTTCGACCTGTTTGTTTCCTCTCCACCTTTCCTCTCCTCTATCCCTCTTCCATCCGCCTCCCACTCTCTCCCTATTTATTTCAAAACCCCCTTCCCCTCCCCCTTTTCTGATGAAGAGTCTAGGCCCGAAAAGTCAGCCTCTCTGCTCCTATGATGCTGCTTGGCCTGCTGTGTTCATCCAGCCCTGCACCTTGTTGTTTCGTGTCTAGATGACTCTTCATCAGAGCTGAAGTGAAGTGTGGAGGGGGCAGCATTTACGCTATAGTTTGTTGGGGGGAGCAGTGGTGGTGGAGCAGGGTGTGCTGGGAGAGAAAAGATGTTGATAGTTCAGATTAAGTGATCAGAATGTGAGAATGGGAGAGTAATGGTGTGTCTAACTGCCAGACTGGTAAGAACAGACAGTCCCACTAGGATGGGCGAAGGGGACAGATGACATGGTGACAGAGAATGGAACAAGTAAAGCTAAAAGAAAGGGAAGGAAGGGGAGTTGGTTCACAACTTGAATGTTCTGCACTCAATATTAAGTCCAGAAGGCTGTAAAGTGCCTAGTCTGTGGATGAGATGTTGTTCCTCCGGTTTGCGCTCTAATTCACTGGAACACTGCAACATGTCGAGGACAGACAACTGGGCATGTGAACAGGACGCTGTGTTAAAATGACTGGCGAGGATAAAGTAAGACACGGCCATGTGGTCAAATATCTTCCAACACTCATTGTTAAGGCTCACATGTAAATGCTACTCTTAAATGTTAGAGGATTTATGGAACCTGTGTAATTAATCAATCAGACAGCTTTGTGTTCTTTAATATTACTCAATGAATATTAGTATTGTGGAGCTGGTGGAAGAAAATCTTTCATGAAATGTTACCCTTTAAAGTAGCAAGTTTTGAACCAAATGAGTATCCACTTAAAGCATTCCAGACTTCAAAGTTACTAATTATCACAGATGACTAACCATGAACAAACTCCATTGCAGCAAATGCAAATGAGAAAAGGTTTATGTTGAGAAATGTCAGGTTTGTAATGTTTCATTTCACGGAAGCAAAGAATCTGGATGTCCTTTGTTTTCACTTTGTGATTTTTGTTTATATCAATTACTCAAATAATAAAGCTAATAATGCTCAGTTTCACCAAACTGAAGATTTAACACCAACCAAAAGAAGACAAAAAAGGGTGTTGCCATTTAAAAACAATGCTATGACAGTCTAGTTGATATAAAGCCCCTTTTTTGTTATAAATTCTAAACAGTACGTAAAACATAGCTAACATGGGGACCGCTTTGCAGAACACCTACGCTCGGTTCGCAACAAACAACTGCACCTCCCAGTCGCGAACCATTTCAACTCCCCCTCCCATTCCTCAGACGACATGTCCATCCTGGGCCTCCTGCAGTGCCACAACGATGCCACCCGAAGGTTGCAGGAACAGCAACTCATATTCCGCTTGGGAACCCTGCAGCCCAATGGTATCAATGTGGATTTCACAAGTTTCAAAATCTCCCCTCCCCCCACCGCATCCCAAAACCAGTCCAGCTCGTCCCTGCCTCCCTAACCTGTTCTTCCTCCCACCTATCCCCTCCCCCCCCCC
>NC_063334.1:90787667-90885612 GCF_021869965.1 Rhincodon typus
ATGATGCTGCTTGGCCTGCTGTGTTCATCCAGCCCTGCACCTTGTTGACATGGGATACTCTCAAGGTTCAAAAATCATCTTTTGTTCTTATTCCCTCAATTTCCCTCTAAGGCTTTAAAAGAATATATCCCTCATCAGTTGTAATTAGCATCCAAACCAATTTTATCACAGTGATCATGAAGTAAGCTATGGCCTAGATTCCTGGCTTTAATTTATTTGTAGCTTGATGCAATAACAAATGACAATTGGCACACATAATTCTGCTAAATCAGCATGTTGGGCAGAATGAGTGGCCGAATCAATAGCTTACAACTGAAGCTGGAATATTTTAGTTTAATCAATAACTGCAATAGAACAAAATGTAATGAATGATTGAGTTTATAAAACAACAAACTGTGATTGTGCGCACCAAGCTCTTAGCCATTCTTATTTAACTAGCAGTCATCCACATGACTACCTGACATTTGAATAATATGTCAGAGAATCCTGCTTGACTGGTTTTATTTCAAGGAGCTTCATGAAATGAAACCCCAGGAACCAGGATTGGAAGAATCAGGATCAATAAAGAACGGGGTGAGAATGAGGGGAATAGAGCAGAAAGGAGATAGGTTGGATATAAACAAAACCACAGGTCCTTTTACATTATGGGAAAGCGGCTGACACCCATTCTCCTGGCACTGTCTCTATAAACTGTTGTTCTACAAACTTTCCATTGCAATATGGATGCCCATTTCAGAAACATAAATGTAGCAAACCATCTCCTATACTTTCATCTACCAGGGGATTCATATTCTTGCCAGCAAGGCAAGCAAACAGACGTCTGTAGCCTGAAATGGGCAGGCTGTCCATGACAGGTGCCAACAGCTCATCCACATTATTTAAATGATTCCTGAGGCTCAGAAGGGCAAAGTTAGAACCATAGAAATGATACATCACAGAAGGGGACTGTACAGTCATCTTGTCCATGCTGATCCAAAGACACCCAGATGCCCTTTCTAATCCCATCTTCCTGCACACGGCCCTAGCCCTGCAGCTTATGGCACTAAAAGTACAGATCCAGGTACTTTGTGAAAAAGTTTAGGGTCTCTGCCTCCATCACTAACTCAGACAGCGAATTCCAGACACCTTCTACCCTGCGCATAAAAACGGTTTTCCCCCTCACATTGCCTCCAATCCTTCTGCCACTTCGCTTGAATCTATGACTCCTGGTTTTTGAATTCTCTATTAAGGAAAACAGGTTCCTCCTGTCTATCTCTATCCCTGACAATTTTGTATACCTCAAACATGTCACCCCTTAGCCTTCTCCTCGTAGTGACAATTTTCCAGCCCTGGTAACATTCTAGTAAATCTTCTCTGCACTCTCTCCAGAGCAATTACATTTTACATTTGTTTTGTTGGTGGAATTCCCTCCCTAACTGCACCGGAACTGCAGGGGTTCAAGAAGACAGCTCATCACCACATTTTCAAACGCAAATAGGGGCAGGCAATAAATGCTGGTCAGACAGTGACACCCACATCCCATAAATAAATAAAAGAAACCAGAGAGTGTGCTCTATCAGTGTAGTACTGCAGAATGCTGAAGACTGCTTGTTTCAACTGAGGAGTTAACTTAAGGCCCTGTCTGACTGATGTGATGGGGGCAAACATTTCCCGTTTCGAACAGATGGTCTACCAAGAAAAATGACTCCAAAAAAAATTCACTGGGCCCACTGACTCCACCAAACTTTCCAGTACTTTCCTGAAGTATTACTTTAAATTTTCCATTAAGAAGGCAATGTTATTGATGAAAATGTTCAATTATCATAAAGGCTTCTTACCACTTATGTCTCCCACGTAACAGTAGACATCATATGTCTCGTTCGGGTCTCGTATTCCATATGTCCTGACACCTGGTTGTCCCCTTTTATCTGCATAGCAGCCAGGTCTTGGTTTGGTGATTGGGTATCTAAAAAGCAAAAAACAAAAGAAAAAATCACTGTATGATACTACTGTGGATTAGTCAGTGAATATCTGAGTAACAAACTTGATCAACAGAACTCAAATGAAGTTGTATTCTTTTCCCTTTCATTCTCCAAATGTGGATGATACTGGAAAAGCTACATTATTGTTTAATACTGGTTATCCTGAGAAAAGTGGTAGAATGTTTTATTGAATAACAATTGCTGAAGAGAATATAGGGGTTCACAATATTGTTTAGAAAATCAGGTAGGGTGTGAGATTCTCTTTCTTGAAGGGCATAAGTGTAACAATTGGCTTTTCACAACACTCCAGAAATTTTTATGCTTTTTTTGGCACACTAGGCTAACATTATTATATTAATTCAAATTGTACAGGTTCCAATTGTGAGATGTGGACTCATAGAATGGAATCTTCTTGTTCCCCCCCACTGCCCAACCATTGGAGATGGGGTTAGAGATGGGCCCTTCAAATCTTCCAATGGTGCAATGGGTTAGCTCCTCAAACATTCCCACTTCCAGAAACAGGAGGTGCCCCCACAGTCATCTACATGTTTCAGCTTTCATGGTGGGTGTGATATCCATCAATACCTTCAAAGTCTTTTGTTAGGCCTCTAACTTCAGGAGTCTGTACATCTTTATTAATTGAATGGCAACTGCCTCCATGAAATTAGCTGCTTCCTGTAGGATCACAATTTTGTGCCGTCAGCAGTCAGGTCCAGAAGCAGGTACTGATCCAAATGGTGTCTCTTGAACCTTCTGATACCACCTGGATCAATTCTTGTTTTTGGTCTCAATAGAAGAAATATTTAAGAGGTGGTAGGACTCCAACTTGCATTTCTGAATTATCGCTTAGTACTGTAACCACATGGTGAAATAACACTGTGTGATAATGTGAAGTCCTATAAATTGTCTCAGTAGAGAGGTACAATGTAGAACTGAGATATGGATTGACATCAATAATGGCCCAAACAATCTACAATCTTGATTAAGTCATCACAGTGAGGCATAAATCTTTCTTTTGAAGGGTGCCTTTCACGTGTTCAGGATGTTCCAAAGCATCTTAGCATCTTACAGCCAATGAATCACTTTTAAAGTGTAGTTGCTATTTTTCAATCAAACCTATGGCTCTTTGTTAAAGTGTCATGATCTTTTTTACATCATCTTAATAGTCAGACAAGGCCTTTGGTTAATTTCTCAATTAATAGACAGTATTTTCATCAATGCAACACTCCCTTAGTAGTACACTGAAGCATCAGCCTAAATGAGAGTGTAAGGAATAGAAGCCAGAGTAGGTTATTTGGTCCCTCAACCCTCCTCCACCATTCAATAAGATCACGACTGCTGCTTTATTGACATTTGCATGCAAAATCTGTGTTCCTTTGTCTACACAGTTAGTAACACTTTGAGATAATATATTGGATATAAAGCACTTTAATGCCTTGAGAGATGACGTAAGATGATAATTAACTCCTCTACTTTCTGTTTGAGATACCTGTATGAATGTTCCTATGACCACAGTGAGCCACCTTTTGGTGAGAATTGTGAGCTGCTACTGAATCTGTTGACTCCAATTCTCACCAGTTTAATATTCACAGCCAGCTTCTTTCCTCTAATATCACAACATCAATACCAAAATAAAATCAGTACCATCAAAGCTATTGAATGCAGATGTTTGAATTGAAATGGAGAAGCAAAATCACATCATTACACTGCATTGCATATCATTACACTGCATTGCATATCATTAAACAAGTCTTTGTATCCTCAATCTGCATCTGGTGAGAAAATAAATAACCTCTTCCAAATCCAGGTTTTATTACACCACTAATTTAAAAGCTCCTTGAGGCACCTTCTAATCGCAAAGCAGACAGTTGCAAAGAAGTACTGGCAGAATGATCAAAGCAGTAGCTAACATTGTTTTCTCAGTGTACTGCTCCTAACATGAGAAATAACTGGTTGAATTGAAGTTGTAGAGACAATCCATCATTTTAACAGTTATAAATGCAATAGGGGCAATTAAACTTTATGTGCCAATATAAAGGCAAAGGAAGTGGCTCTAGCTCAAAGCCTACAAGCAGATAGTTCAGCTTCCTTAATCAGGATTCCAACAGCACAGGATTTACATGCGTTCTCAACCACAACAATAACTTGCATTGATAAAGCACTTTTAATATGGTAAAATGTCCAAACGCACTCCATAGAATCAGAGAATAAAGCTGTACAGCAGAAGATCACTCATCCCATTGGGCCTATTCTAGTCCTCTGCCAGTGTAACTCAGAGACAGTCCTACAGACCCAACTTTTACCCATAATCCTGTATATTGTTTTGCCTTCATGTTCCTATCTAATTCCCATTCAAACCGAATGTGCATCCACCACACTTTTCAGGCAACACATTCCAGACCTTAGCCATTTGCTAAGTCTCCCCTCAAGTCACCGTTAGTTGTTTTGCCATTCATGTTAAATTCGATGTCTTCTGGATCTTGACTTTTCACCAAACAGAACAGCTTCTCTCTGACTCCTCGGTCTATGCCAGTCATGATTCTGAACCTGTCTTTTGAAGTTCATCTCCAAGGAGAACCATTTCAGCATTCCCAAAGGATTCATGGAACTAAAATCCATCATCTCTAGAATTATTTATGTTAAACTTTTCTGAACCTTCTCCAAACTCTTCACATCCGTCCAAACGTATGATGCCCAGAATGGGATACAATACTCCGGTTGAGGCTAAACCAGAGTTCATCATAACTTCCTTGCTTTTGTACTTAAAAAGCCCAGGATCCGATAGGCCCCTTTTATCACCTTCTCAACCTGCCTTACCATTTCAATGATTTGTGCACTCTCTGTTATTGCACTCCATTTAGATCTGCACCTTTTATTTTGTATTGCATCTTGTTCTTCCTACCATTTCATGCTAAATAGCTAATCTGTTGTTTAACAATTTACAACAAAACACCAGTTTTCTACACAGTAATCAGTTGCTTACCTGACACTTTGATCAGAAAGCCAGCCAGCATCACAATGATCAAACCCATCTTCATACGAGGCTTGCAGCTGTTCTGGGGTTGCAATGGTGGCACTGTTGTCCTGACATACTTGTTTGGCCATCTCGAAGTTCAGTGCGTATCTGCTTGCTGCTGCCCGATAGTGGAATATAACACCTGAGGATGGAATGGCACCCCTCAATAAATGTATTATAGGTATGGGTGTATTTAGTTCCTTCCCTTCCCTTCCCTTCTGGAGGCAGTAGTTCTTGCTAGGGTATACAGTCACATTTGTCCACAGTTCAGGAACTTCTCATTGAATGGTTCATTAGCACAGCCTGTCAGTGAGCCAAGATACCAAGGGACCAGCTTTTCTCGGCTTTAGAAAAAAAAAAGTTGGGGGCGTAGATCAATTCGGACCAGTACATTATGCCAACTGTCAACAAGCACTAGGGAGGTGATGGCCTACTGGTATTATCACTAGATTATTAATCCAGAGACCATGGTAAGGTTCTGGGAAGCTGGATTCAAATCTTGCCGTGGCAAAAGGTGGAATTGGAATTCAATAGAATATCTGGAATTAGGAATCTAATGGTGACCATGAAACCATTACAGAGTCGTAGAGATTTACAGCATAGAAACAAACTCTTCAGTCCAACTCGTCCTTGCCAACCAGACATTCTCAATAAATCTAGTCCCATTTGGCCCCATATCCCTGTAAAGCTTTGATATACCCATCCAGATGCCTTTTAAATGTTGTAATTATACCAGCCTCCAGCACTTCCCCTCACAGCTCATTCCATACACGCACCACCCTCTGTGTGAAAATGTTGCCCCTTAGGTCCCTTTTAAGTCTTTCCCCTCTCACCTTAAAAATATGCCCTCTAGTTTTTGATTCCCCACACCAGGGGCAAGACCTTGTCTATTTACCTTATCCATGCCTCTCATGATTTTATAAACCTCTATAAGGTCACCCCTCAGCCTTCAATGCTCCAGGGAAAATAACTCCAGCCTATTCAGCCTCGCCCTATAGCTCAAACCCTCCAATCCTGGCAACATCCTTGTAAACCTTTCAAGTTTCACAACATCCTTCCTATAACGGGGCAACCTTGTCAGAAAAAACCTATCTGGTTCACTAATGTCCTTTAGGGAAGGAAATTGCTGTCCCTACCTTGTCTGGCCTACGTGTGACTCCAGACCCACAGCAATGTAGGTGACACTTAACTGCCCTCTGTGCAATCAGGGATGGGTAATAAATTCTGGCCTGGCCAGTGATGCCCATGTCCCATGAATGAATGAAAAAAAGCACTGCATTCACATTTCCTTGTAGTGAGTAAATTGGCAGTGGTATGAGGTTTCATCCACATCAGGAAGTCAAACAGGGAAAGCACAATGAAAGGGGATCTTAGAGACTGTGTTCTCGGAGTCCACAAATTGAAAGTTTTCAGAAAGGAGCACTGGCAGCTCTCTTTCTACCTTTATTTCAAAGCCAATCAGAAGGATCCCCAGGGCTATGGGCATTCTGGTTGGCATTTTCGGACAGCAAGTTAAAAACACATTTAGCTTATGTTTGAGAAGGATTATTGGTCGTAATTCAAAATCAAATGGCCTAATAACTCAGTTGGTAATGCTGTGCCCAATAAGTAACTGATGCTATGGGGACATAACCCATTATCAATCCTGCTGTGTGCGGAGTAAGTTAAATTTAGTCTTCTGCTGCAGTTCAGGAAGAATAATTTGCCTCAATGCGTCTGGATTAAGGAGCGGAAAATTCAGCTCATCAACCCATGGCTCTTGCTGAAATTTCATGCACGTGTGGGAAAAGGGATTGATTTTGTGTTGCTCATTTTCACATTTGAAGATAATTTAGATGCATGAGGAGAGTGGTAGTTAAGGTGAAACTGAAAGTGTACCTCAGAGCTAACAGGAAACAAGCGGTGAGGAAGTACTGAGGGAAAGGAGTAGATAGAAGGTTTGTAATTAATGATTGGCATTTTTTTTAAATGCATTTGTGGGATGTGGGTGTCACTGGCTTCGCCAGCATTTATTGCCCAACTCTAATTGTCCAAAGGATAGTTAAGGGTCAACCACATTGCTGTGGGTCTGGAGTCACACGTAGGCTACTCCAATGCTTCCCCTTACCAGATATGAGACAAAATGTTCCGAAAATGTTGGAACAGAGCAATATTAGACGAATAATTGAAGCATCTGTCAGAACAAACACCAGCTGTAACAATTTTTTTGTGTTACCTAGCTTGCATCAACCACAATTGAGCAGCCTTAAAAATCCCCCAACTGCTACAGTCATTATGTACTTCTCACAGGCTACTGTTTGAATGTGATTTAATCCCTGGTAGCACTACATTCTTTTGGAGAAAGAATGTTTTCTTTGCACCTCCAGAGATGGCCTCAAATAAATAGGGGCAGGTTTATGTTCATGGTTTGCCAATTCCTTGCACCATTGTAACATATTTCTGATGTGTATTCATCAGTTCCATCACTGATCACAGAAAGTGATGCCTGTGATGTCTGTAATCTATACCAACACTCCCTTTCAGCTTGAACAAGAATGTAAGAGGCAGGATATTCCCTCGCTGCTACAACAATTCTCCAGTGAATGTGTAAAATGGGTTGGGGGCTTGTTATGCTGGATCACTGCCAACACTGAACTCTGATGTATTTTCTAACAGAAGACAGCAGACTTACATGAACTGTATTTATCATCATTATTACCCTAGAAGCACTGAAGCCTATGAACACTGTAGAATACACTGTCCACTGTTCTTGAACAAAACAGAAGGCTTTAATGAAGTTAAATGCCCATAAGCACAAGGAAAATCAATGCAGGTCATTAATACTTCAGCAGGTTTTGTTTTTGGCTGTTTGCTGCAACTTACCTGTTCTTTAAACTGCTGTAAGTACTGGATTACCACACTAACAACCTTACATCCCACTCTCATGGCCAGTTCATACACATAGGCACTTACATCACCAGTTACCTACCTACCTAAAAAAGTAATAAGACTATGTCCAGGAAGGTCACCTAAATAAATGACAATGCAAGCTGAAATTTTACCAAGTCATCCTTTCAGCCGACCTCAAGAGCTTGATGATTTCACAAGACAAAAATGTTTGAAAATAAACAAAAGATTGGAAATCCTTTCTTTGGAAGAGGTGAGAAGTTATTGAGGCAGACTATTGCACATTACCCTAATAAACAAAAACTAAAATGCAGTTTAGCTCAGGTGGCAAATTGTTTTTCTCGGAAATGTGGGTTTTTTTCAGATAGGAAAGATACAGCTGGCCAGGAAATTCTGAGAATTTTTCTTAGCTTTCACTGAAGTAACAGATTGTTGGTTTGTGGAATCTTACTGTGCATAAAACTGCTGCTACAATTACCCTGATTTAACATGATGACTTTACAAGTCCTTGCACTTAAATGTAATTTACTGTATATAAAAGCATTTTGGACATTGCAGAGGGTTGCTACAATTACCCTGATTTAACATGATGACTTTACAAGTCCTTGCACTTAAATGTAATTTACTGTATATAAAAGCATTTTGGACATTGCAGAGAGTTGTGATAAGGTACATTAAAAATGCAAGTCTTTCTTACAATGTAGAGGATTCATTCTGGAAAAAAATATTTTCAAAATAAAAATCTAAATGTCAGGTGATAGAATGTGGACTGTGCAATTTGCATTTGTAATCAACTAATATCTATCAATCACTGTTGAGGCTACTCATTAATACTGAACACTTGGATGAGGAATGCCACAACAAAACAGAGGTAATTAGCGAAAGAAATTAATATAGTCTATTCTTCTTTTACTTATCTCCTCACTGATATTAGTCTGAAGGATTTGCAGCACCCTGCTCTTACTTTTAGGGTTAGTAACATGCTGGTTTTCTGGCCAGACAGTGTTGCTATAGAAGTGTTGAAGAAACTTTTGAGCGCTGTGAAGCCAAAAATGAGATCACATAGTCACATGTTTTGGACTTGGTGACTGCCATTATTCGATGGCAGTGAGGCATTCAGTAGCTACTCAAGTCCCATCCACAAATTCAACATGTGGAGCTGAATAGACTGGGCACAGATTAGATATGGCAATCAACAGACTATTGTGTACATCTACACTGTCATCAGGAGGGTGGTAACAATGCACATACACATTATATGGGGTCTGTGCAGCTCACCATGCTACTTGTGAGGAGCTCCTGCTACCTGCTGTTTATCCAACAAAGGCTCAACTTTGTAAGTTATTGCAGCCCGTCTGCCTTGGAGGTAAGTAGTCAGAATCTCTTTGTGTTGCGTGCTTTGCAGTAGAGAGTCAGAATAGTTAATTCCATGTGGTAAATTTAGTAACCTGATACCTGATCCAGGCAGTCAACCTGCCTCACTAATAAAACTTGGAGAGCCTGTCTTTGCAACTGGGATTCTCTTCAACAGCATCTAAATAATTTTGCAGGCAGCATCACTGCCAAGTAATGTGGACAAATATCGGGAAGCACGCCGCTATCTGAGGTTACAGAAGTTATTGATAACCTTAATGTCTTATTTGATCTAGAGGTCGGTTTTTGACTCCATATCTTCTCCCTCACAAAAATTGTCTGCTTTGACCTCTGTAACACTGTTTATGTCTGTTCCTACCTCAGTCCCTTTGTTACTGAAACACTTATTTAAATCTATGTCACCTTAAGACTTTGTTACTTAAATAAATCCAGAAACTACTGGAAATACTCAGCAGGTTTGGTAACATCTATGGAGAATTAAACAAGAGTTAATGTCTCATGTTAACCTTTACTCATACCTGCTGAGTTCTTTCAATTTCCAGCATGTTCAGTTTTTATTTCAGATTTTCAGCTTCCACAGTATTTTGCTTTCACAGTGCCAATCCTTGCCTGGCCAGTTTATTGGTCAGCATATGATCCTAACTCCCATTCAACCCTGCTGGCTGTATCCCCTACAATATCACATGCCACACACCTAGCACCTCTTTGCTCACGAATCACTCTTGGTTCCCAGAATCCCTTGCCTCACACTTAAAATCCATGTGTTTATGTTTAAATCTCAAACTCCTCTTTAACTCCTTAACCACCATTCCTTTATACTTGTGAATCTAGCAAGTTGCGAACCCTTCATTTCTTGCCCCACTTTTTATTACTGCGATTTCAGTTGCCTTGTATATTGTATTTTGGAATTTTTAACCAAGCTTCTCTATTTGTACAGCTTTCCGACTTCCTTTAAAATTTCTCCTTAAAACCTAATTCTTTGACCAATTCAGAGACAGTAGGAACTGCAGATGCTGGAGAATCTGAGATAACAAGGTGTAGAGCTGGATGAACACAGCAGGCCAAGCAGCATCATAGGAGCAGGAAAGCTGATGTTTCAGGCCTGGACCCTTCTTCAGAAATGGGGGAGGGGAAGGGGGTTCTGAAATAAATAGGGAGAGAGGGGGAGGCGGATAGAAGATGGATAGAGGAGAAGATAGGTGGAGAGGAAACAGACAGGTCAAAGAGGCGGGGATGGAGCCAGTAAAGGTGAGTGTAGATGGAGAGTTAGGGAGGGGATAGGTCAGTCCAGGGAGGACAGACAGGTCAAGGGGGCGGGATGAGGCTAGTAGGTAGGAGATGGGAGTGGAGCTTGAGGTGGGAGGAGGGGATAGGTGGGAGGAAGAACAGGTTAGGGAGGCAGGGACGAGCTGGACTGGTTTTGGGATGTGATGGGGGGAGGGGAGATTTTGAAGCTTGTGAAGTCCACATTGATACCATTGGGCTGCAGGGTTCCCAAGCGAAATATGAGGTGCTGTTCCTGCAACCTTCGGGTGGCATCGCTGTGGCACTGCAGGAGGCCCAGGATGGACATGTCGTCTGAGGAATGGGAGGGGAAGTTGAAATGTTTCGCCACTGGGAGGTGCAGTTGTTTAGTGCGAACCGAGCGTAGGTGTTCTGCAAATTTGACCAATTCCTCACCTTTCCTCATATCTCTCTCTTTTGGTGTACAACTGAGTATTGTGACTGTAATAATAAGAATCCCTCACTATGCTGTGCAACTGTTGTGTGAATACTGGCGCAATGTCTGCATTTCCTTCCTTTCTTCTAGTTATACATTTTCCACATATTAAAACCATACTGTAAAATTGAAGAAAACTCTATTTTCATCTCCTCCAAACTGGAATACCGCAATTTCTAACTTGGCTTTCTTTTTCTTCAACTTTTATACACTTGTGATCAGTTAAAATAATATCCATTGAAACCACGAGGAATCATTTAATTGCTAGTAGATTAAAGAAAGGAAGGTTTGCATTTATATAGCACTTTACCATAAATCTCAGAAGTGTCTCAAAGTACTTCAGAGACAATTATTTACATTGAACTGTGGTGGCTGCTATTACACTGCTAATCAAAGTGGCTTTTTCCCTGTGTCCAGCAAGATCTCATAAGCAACAAATACTTTTCAGTTTTGGTTGAGGGAGGACGTTAGCACTAGGAGGATTCCTTGCTCCTCTTTGATTATTTTATCGGGATCTAAGCATCACAATAAAACAGACAGGATCTGTGACAGTGTCATCAAAAGAGTCAAACAATAGGACATTTGTCAATACTAATGTAATCCTAGTCAGTTTATGGATTCATGTTCTGGGTTAACTTGTTAAGAAAAGACGTTGTGACAAATGATATCAGTTTGTATGTCTGGGTCAAGTTAATAGTAATTTTAATTAAATTAGAGACTTCTAAATCTAAAGCAAATAAAATGAAACTTGACCAGCTGTACAGACCCATTTTCTGCAGTGGGATCTACATATGACCACTATAGCTATAACTGAAGATCTGCTATCAATAGAAGCAAGATGTCAGTCTAATAATTGGCCTTTTGGTGGGTGTCAATGTCACTACAATCCATTAGCTGAAAATCACTTGTCATATAGAAACTTACCAGTAACATCTAATGAGACAGTGTCTTGCTCATCTTCAATGCCAATCATTACCTCACAGCGGTAAAGACCAGTATCACTTGCTCGCAGTCGGCAAATGGTTAGTGTTGCATCACTCAAACTCTCAGGATGCTTGGGCACTGCAACTCTACCATCATAATCAGCAGCAATTTTTATCACACCGTTCTGTGCCACCAGAATTAAGGTTTCTTTCTTGATCCTTCCATCTTTTCCTTCCTCAATTTTTGTCCACTTAATCCGAGGAAACTCCTGGAAAGAATGGTTGGAGGGTGAAGGTGTGGCCAGCATTGAATAGTGACACGGAAGAGATACAAAGCTAGAAAGGGAGCCTTTCACATGGGAACTCCTCTTAATCTTCATTCTCATCATCTTCCCACTATCGTGTGCTAAGGACAAAGAAAGAAAGAGTTGTCATTTGTAAATTAGGAACAGGTTGACTTTACCAAATCACTTCTACAGAAACAGAACATTTTTCTTGAAACAGAAGCCAGCTACACTTGGGTTCACCTTCACTCATTTCTTATTTTTAAGTTTCTGTCATTTGAAACTTGTCAGTGAAATGGATACAGGAGCTGCCAGTTCCTCAGGTTTAGTGGCGGTTTGAGCAGTTCTTGCTGGCCAGGAAGAGCAGGAGTACTCCCCCAGGCCTCTCAGTGGAGGTCTTTGATGTTCACCAACAACAAACACTAGGGTTCTTTACTCCCATATTTTGATTGCTGTTTCCATCACTACTATTTGCCAGGGACTGGCCCCAGGAATACCCAGCTAAACCCTGCTGCTGCTCGTGTCCATTTTCCCAAACAAGCCGTCCATCTGCCAAATTGCCATGCAGGAAGAGAAGGAATATTAATGAAGTTCTATTGTCCACAATCTCTAACCAGGTTCTTCAGCATTTTCTGACAGCACCCTGCCCTCCTCAGCTCCCCATTAGTATCAGTGACAAAATGTCTGTAGCAGCTGCAATGCATTTCCTCCCCAACCAATGCAGATGACTTAGAAAGAGCAAACATAGCACCTAGAGCCTTCTATGAGTATGCAATGAGGATAACTGGGCTGCTTGTCAGCTGTACATCATTGGCAGATGGAAGAACAGTTCTAATGCACTACCTGCAATAATGCTGTCTATGAGGAATATCCAGCTTTTAATGCCCAATTATGCTATTACCAGATCTTTATTTTTACTAGATTTTAAAATATCTAATATTGTTTCACCTAAGCACTTCAATATTGCTCCATTTAGAATATCGAAATTATGCAGTTTTCCAACTGCTATATTCTGGCTAATATCATTATCATTGAAGTTGTAAAATTATGTACAAATGTGGACTCCCGTATTACTTGCCGACTATTTGAGAACATTTATGGACAATAAAATGACTCTTATACATAATGATCTTTTAAACTTCATGCAAGCAGTGCAGAAACATAGGATGGAGCAAGAGCATACTGAGGTAATACTACCTTACCTGACTGTACTGACGATACTATTGTCAATGCGGAACATATCCACAGGGTATGCATTAAATGTAATATCATTTTGACCTAAAAAGAAAAGAAAACACATTGCCCATCAAATTGCACGACAGACTCTACTAAATAATTAACATTAAAACAGAGGAACATTGTACATCTTATGAATTCTTGAAAAATATTCACAGCTACACGATCTACTTCTGCCTGCAACTGAATATGCTGTTTGAGTACCTGCTTTCTCGGAATGAAGAGCTGAAAGTGATCAGCACTTACAATACACTGCCAACTCTCAAGATTACATGCAGTAAATTAAGTGTAGAACTATTTAATCATAGAAGTCAAGTAGCTGAACTACAGAGTAAAAGATAAATCAGAACCTGATAGAAATGGGAAACAGTTGAATACACTTGGAAAGTACTTCACTGAAATTGCCACACAGTCAGCTCTTTCATAGTGTGAGCTAATATGGGATGTTTCTTTCTGTGAGCCCTTCAATATAGTCAAGCAATTCAGTCATAATTAGTTTAAATACTGAAAGATTACAGGGGAATAAGAGGCATTCCTCATGTCAAGTGAATGCATCAAGTTTCCAGTGTAGCTACCCCAATGACAACAGAGCAATATCATGACAGGTTAAAGTTGCAAGTAATAAGGCCACAAAAATGATAGGATATCTAGTCAGGAAATGTTCAAGCAATTAGGAAAATCTCTTGAGAAAAGAACAAGTGGACTGAAGTGTATATGCTTAACAATTGACTGAGCAGCAATGTATTCAGACTTCTACCAAAATGAAGATGATAAAGGGTAAATGATGGTGTTGACCCTCAGAGAACCTCTGCTTGATCTAAATAATTTTCAACACAATCATCAAAAATCAAACAAATCATACAGGATTTCTATGTATTTGGTGTAAACATTCCAGCTTTCACATCCAATCTACTCAAGTAATGTAAGGAGAAAACAAACCCAAATCTCTACTTACTAATGTCAGTGCTGATCTGGAAAAAATCTTGAATACCAGTTGAAAAATGTAACTCAGAGTTCCATAGACAAGAATACAATAAGGATTGAACCAGAATTTAAAATGATATTTCTTCTCTATCTGGAAGATTCATTGGCTGGAAATGAATTTCAGGTCTAGTGACCCTTCCTCAGAACTGGGGAACTTCCAGTTCTGAGGGAGGGTCATTCGATTTCTCTCCACAGATGCTGCCAAACCTGCTGAGATTTTCCAGCAATTTCTCTTTTTGTCCCTTCTAGGGAATACTGACTTGGAATTGTATTGCTATCTTTTGTTGAATCAAACTCCTGGAATTCTTTCCTAACAGCACTGACTGTACCTAAACCACATGGACGGCAGTGAATAAGGCAGCTCACCACCACCTTCTCAAGGACAATTAGGGAAAAATAATAAATACTGCTCTTACCAGTGACACTCATGTGCCAACCATTAATAAGAAAGAGTCCATATTGAGATAGTTGAATTCAAGAAGTGCTGAAAGCAGCCTCTGCACACCCCCCACCCCAACCCCAGCTTGGACAGTACTTTTTTCTGATGTAAATTTCTTCAAAGTGGTTTTTGGTCTTCAGCTAGAGTAGCTGCACTTTCCAATGCCAAAATTAAAATGTTAAAATTTAGGAACAAGATACTTCAGAAATCTTAGAGCAAACAAGAAGACTCAGGAGCAACAATCAGACTAGAGACAGAAAGGATTGCATTTGTTGTTGGCTGGTTCATTTAAATATTTTGATTTTATTATCTACTGAGATTGACAAGACCAAAACCAGATAAACTAACTGCAACACTGTCCTAGGATAACAGGTTCCCCATTCACGACCCTAACCAATCCATATTTCAATACGTGAGCAATCATCTGAATATCCTCAAAGGCAGGAAGGAAAATAACAGGTAGTTACCAATTACTGAAAATGATTCATTATAGCAGTTCCCCAATGTTATCATAGAATTCCTTCAGTGTGGAAGTAGGCTATTCGGCCCATCGAGTCCACACTGACCCACAGAATAGCATCCCACCCAGACACACGCCCCTACCCTAACTCTGTATCCCTGCATTTCCCACGGCTAATCCACCTAACCTTCACATCCCTGGACACTATGGGCAATTTACCATTGCCAATCCTGACCTGCAAATCAAACCAGAGCATCTGAAGGAAACTCACACAGATATGGTCACAATGTGCAAACTCCACACAACTGCCCAAGGGTGGAATCAAACCCAGGTCCCTGGCACTGGGAGGCAGCAGTGCTAACCACTGAGCCGCTGTGCCGTCCTTATTGTACTATAAGGCATAGCTGGCAAAAATTCACAGGGCCATAGGCCAAGACGACTGATACAGTCACATTTACAGGAACAACTGAGAATGGGACTACAAGTATGGAAAACATGGCAAAGTAGGAGATGTTAAAATCTATTCTACAGAGTGATGTATTTTTTTTACTGTAGCAATGTAGAACCAGGTGTTATTTGCATGCCATAAGTTTTATTCCCAGTATTTGGGGCTGGAACTTTGAGAATTACCATATTGTTAGGTTAATTTATTTATTTTTACATAGCACTCTAGGCAATTAGTGAGACAAGCAAACTTAAAAGTAGATCTTTTCTAGTTAGTAGAGAATATACATAGAATGATGCAATGCAAAACTAGAAAGCAATTAACTATTTTGACAGACACATTTCTTAAATCTCATTTATTTGAAGAAGCAAATCATTTGTCCATAAAATGTCAGCTGCATAGTTGTTTAAATGAAAGCGAAATTATGAATGTTTCACCTTAAAAGCAGAAAGAAAGCATATGACATTTGCTAGAGACTTGTCCACAAACCTCAAAAGCCACATTCTCAAGGGAAGGCAGACAAAATTAAAGGCTTTGTAGGCTATTTCATTTCTGACATGAATCCAATAAAAACTTGCATTTATGTGTTGCCTTTAATGTGGCAGAGGATCCTAAATTCTTAACAAATTGGAGATGGGATGCTAAGTCACAATTACAGAAAGCACAGTTGAAAAGGTGGACTTGTGAGGCTGTTTTTGAAGTCTTAGGAGGAGCACACAGCATGGTAACTTAAGGGATGAAAGGTGATAAAAAATCAGAGTTAAAAGATTGAACAGTGAAAACGGAGAAACTGAATGAGAGGCAAGTTCAGAATCAGAGAGAAGTTAAAAAAAGGACTAATTTTTAATTCCGATTTCCAGCATCAACAATATTTTGTTTCATTGAAAGAAACAAGGACGGACATTGAACCATAAATTCCACATAGTAGATTGATAATGTGAAAACTGCATATATCTTGAATGCCATTTTAATATTTTACAAACACTGGTAAGGCATCATAGCTAGGAGATCTTTTAGATTTCTTTGTTCTCCAGGAATAATTTCAGTAGTAAAGTTAAATACATTCAGATGATTCTAATACCAAAACAAATGGAAGCAAACTGTTTTACCACATGGGTATTGCTCTTTTTGCACTATTAATAATCTCTGACAGGAGATCAGACATGAAAAAAAAAATCTCTCCTGTCAGAACTTGTAATGGGACTTAAAGGGATCAACTGAGGTTTCCCCCTAATGTGTAGCTCACCTGCTCCAAACTCTAAAATGTGAGAACTCTTTCAAGATGGAACTAATTCAAAGCACGCATTTGGAATGTGTATGTGACACCATGCCCAGTATGTCATGCATGTCATTATATTATATCAGAACAGCTGTATCATGTTTCATGGAGGGAAAGATTTAGCAGAAACATTTAATTACAAATTAGATTCACACTTTGGCTTCTTCTACCCTTAGCAGACCCCCACTTTCTGCCCTCACCTCCACTTCATGCAATTTAAAAAGATGGGCATGACTAGGCTTGCACACTCTTCTGCATTGGTATACAATTCCTATCATCTATACGTGACAAAATGAATACTATTTCTCATCACACCTGTCAGCACTGCTCCCTGTTCATAATGCCCCAGTAGTGATGCATTTTTTTGTGGCTCAGTATTCTCATGATAGATTTGCATATCAAAACGGTGGATAGAGGGAAGGTGTCAGCCTTTGTGTTTTCTTCCTGTGAAAGGGAGAAATGTTTGGAAAAAGAAATGTCTCTGTAATGAGAGATGGATCAGACAGGGTTTGAGAAGGAATGATATTGATGTTTTGTTCAATACGGATAAATCCAAATGCCACTTTTTTTCCAATTTTTTTAAGATTAAGGATCCATTAATTGTGATGTAAACTTGAGCTAGAAGCATTGAGAATGTAAAAACTCAAGATTTTCCAGGTAGATATGCTCCGGGACCCCTTTAATAAATATGCAGTAGTGGGTATAAGGTGGGATGCGATTGTTCAGGATTCTCTTAAGGTTAACATGCAGGTTCAGTTGGCAGTTAGGAAGGCAAATATAATGTTCACATTCATTTTGAAAGGGCTACAATACAACAGCAGGGATGTACTGCTGAGGCTGTATAGGGCTTTGGTCAGGCTGCATTTGGAATACTGTGAGCAGTCTTGGGCTTCATATCTAAGGAAGGATGTGCTGGCTTTGGAGGGAGACCAGTGGAGGTTTATAAGAATGATCCCAGGATGGAAGAACTTGTCATGTGTGGAGCGGTTGAGGCTGGGTCTGTACATGAGTTTAGAAGAATGAGGGGGATCTCATTGAAACTTACAGAATACTGAGAGGCCTGAATAGAGTGGACATGGAGAAGATGTTTTCATTAATAGAACAGACTAGAACCCAGAGACACATCCTCATGGTGAAGGGATGACCCTTTAGAACTGAGATAAGGAGGAATTCCTTCTGCCAGATGGTGGTGAATCTATGCCACAGAAGGCTATGGATGCCACGTCTTTGAGTATCTTTAAGACAGAGATAGATAGCTACTTGGTTAGTAAGGGGATCAAGAGTTACAGAGAGAAGGCAGGACCAAGGGGTTGAAATACATATCAATCATGATCGAATGGTGGAGCAAATTTGATGGGCCAAATGGTCTAATTCTGCACCTATATCTTTTGGAAATGAATAACATTTTAAATTTGGTGCCTTCTCCACAATTGTAACATAGAGATGTATTTGTTCAATCAATGTATTCATTCCATCAACTCAATCATGAGAGTCAATTCTTCTACAGGTCAGTGAGCAATAATACTGAAGATTGACAGGCTTCCAATAGTAAAACAAAGGAAATAGATGGTTTTATTTGATGAGCATCACTCTTCTTGCAGTTTTGATGATCACCAACAGGAAAGTAGACATTAGACATAGTTCTGACAAAAGGTCAGTGACCAGAAGCATAAACTCTGTTTCTCTATCACAGACATTGCCAGCTTCAATGAATATTACCGGTATTTTGTATTTCTATAATGATAGTGAGCTCAGCACCTCAATTTGATTTGCAACATCTCCAATAATGCTGTGGACTGAAAGTCAGTCAATGTGCTGAACAATGGGTCCATTCTAAAGGTATATGCGGAACAGGAGCTGAGTTTATCTCCCAGGTACACAAACACCCCACACTAGTGAAGATACATATGTAATTCTTTATTCACCTCAACAACCCAGTTCTGTGCATGTTTATGTACAGTCATAGAATCATAGAGATGTACAGCATGGAAACAGACCCTACATTCCAACTCGTCCATGCTAACCAGATATCTGAAATAAATTTCATTCCATTTTCCAGCATTAGGCCCAAATCACTCTAAACCTTTCCTATTCATAGACCCATCCAGAAACCTTTTAAATGTTGTGGTTGTACCAGCCATTACCACTTCCACTGGCAGCTCATTCCATACACGCACCACCTCCTGCGTGAAAACATTGCCCCTTAGGTCCTTTTTAAATCTTTCTCCTCTCACCTTATGTTTCCATGTTCGTATGAAAGTTCATTCTTGATTACCCAGAAGCTCTGATGTTACACTTGCTAGTGTCAAATATTGGTGTCCTTGGCAGGAAAATGCTGAAGTATAATGTTAAAGCTCTGAAGGTTCAATATTTATGTTACATTAGCTCCATCCATTCTACTGATGTCACACAGTCTGTGGGTGAAGACAAGGAGTTCTAATCTAGATTTCAAAGGGACCAGATATATCTGTGCCAGCCCCCTTATTTCTTGTAATTATATCTGCCTAACTGTAGTTTTACTTGTTGCTATTGTGCAACAAACCTCCTTTTTTCATTACAATGTCCTTTCTGTGGTCATGAGAAAATATCACAACTACAATATTTTGCTTTGTTTGGTGTGATGTTTGAGAGTAACAGCACTGATGCTGGCTCACAGAAGGAACTCGATCCTGAAATCCTTCCATTGATTTCATAGATCATAGAATCCCTACAGTGTGGAAACAGGCCCTTCGGCCCAACAAGTCCACACCGACACTCAGAGCGTCCCACTCAGACCCAACCCCCTATAACCCACCTAATCTACACATCCCTGAATACTACAGGTAATTTAGCATAGCCAATCCACCTAGCCTGCACAAATTTGGACTGTGGGAGAAAACCAGAGCACCCAGAGGAAACCCACACAGACACAGGGAGAATGTGCAAACTTCATACAGACAGTCACCCAATGGTGGAATCGAACCCGGGTCCCTGGCTCTGTGAGGCAGCAGAGGTATAGATAGAGTGGATAGCCAGAGACGTTTTCCTAGGGTGGAGGTAGCTATTATGAGGGGGGCATAGTTTTAAAGTGAGTGGAGGTAGATATAGGGGAGATGTCAGAAGTAGGTTCTTGACTCAGAGAGTGGTTGGGGTGTGGAATGCATTGATGGAGAGGGTAGTGGAGTCGGCCTCATTAGGAGCATTTAAGCAGCTATTAGATAGGCATACGGATGATAGTATAAGGTAGGGGTGGAGGTTAGATAGACCTTAGGTTTAGGGTAAAAGTTTGGCACAACATCATGGGCCGATGGCCTGTATTGTGCTGTACAGTTCTATGTTCTATGTTCTAATCATAGAATTCCTACAGTGTGGAATCAGGCCATCTATTGAGTCCACACTGACTCTCCAAAGAGCATCTCACCCAGACACACACCCCTACCCTATCCCTGCATTTCCCATGGCTAATCTCCTAGCCTGCACATCCCTGAACACTATGGGAAAATTTAGCATGGCCAATCCACCCAACCTGCACATACAGTCATTGAGTTATACAGCGTGGAAACAGACCCTCCAATCCAACCAGTCTATGCCAATCATAATCTCAAATGAAACTAGTCCCACCTGCTTGCTCCTCACCCATAACCCTCCAAACGTTTCCTATTTATGTACTTATCCAAATGTCTTCTAAACATTGTAATTGTTCGCACACCCACGACTTTCTCAGGATGTTCATTCCGCATGCAAACCAACCTCTATGTAAAAAAGTTGCCACCTCGTGTCTTTTCTAAACGTCTCTCCTCTCACCTTGAAAAGGTGCCCCCTACTCTTGAAATCCCCCAGTCCTGGGGAAAAGACAACTGCCATCAAGCCTATCTATATGCATAGTGGGAGGAAACAGGAGAACCCAGAGCAAACTCATGCAGACACGGGGAGAATGTGCACCCCTCCACAGGGTGGAATCAATGAATTTCTGGAATTCACTCCTCCAGAGTGCAGTTGATGCCAGGACACTTGAATGAATAATGGGTTGAAGGATTGTGAGGAGTGGGCAGGAAAGTGGAGTTGAGATCAGCCATAATCATTAGGCTTCAGGGGCTCCTGGTTCCTATGGTCCGATATGTGTATTGAGTTGAGGGGGGGGGTGGTCACTGAATGCCGAGCATATTAGTTCAAAAAACACACAGAAAAGCAATTTGGTTTGGAAAAAAACAAGAAAATGTTGTTCCACAAGGTTTGGTGCTAAGACTACTTATCCAAACCTTTGCATTAATAACATGGACTTAAAATAAAACTAACATCAGAAGTTTCCACGGCTGATGAAGTGAGATCAGGGTCCGCATAAAAGCAAGAGAAAAGGCATACAATATGGTGAAGATTAGTGGGAAGCCACAGGATTGGGAAGCCTTTCAAACCAGAGGATAGTTAAAAAAGAAATAAAGGAGGAGAACATGAAATATGAGAGTAAGCTAGCTAGCAATACCAGAAAGATTGCAAGAGTTGTTTTTAATATTTAAAGAAGGTAAGAGAGGCAAGAGTAGACATTAGACTGCTAGAAAATGAGGCTGGAGAAGTTCTAATGGGGAACAACAGATGCCAGAGGAACTGAATAGGTGCTTTGTATTGGTTCAAGAGAATCAGGGACAGAGGTGAGTGCAGTGGTCATCCCTAGGGAGAAGATGCTGGGGAAGCTGAAACGTCTGAAGGTGGATAAACCACCTGGACCAGATGGACTATACCTCAGGTTTTTGAAGGAGATAGCTGAGGAGTTTGTAGTGGTTTTAGTGGTCATCTTTCAGGAATCACTGGAGTCAGGGAGGATCCTAGGGGACTGGAAAATGGATAAAGTAACACCCTGTTTAAGGGAGGGAGGCAGAAGACAGGAAACTATAGGCTGGTTAGCTTGACCTCATCATTGGTAAGATTTTAGAATCCATTATTAAGGAATCGGATTTCCAGAAGGCCTTTGACAAAGTGCCGCATAGGAGGCTGATAAGTAAGATATGAGCCCATGGTGTTAGAGGCAAGGTACTGGCATGGATAGAGGATTGGCTGACTGGCAGAAGGCAGAGAGTAGGGATAAAGGGGTCTTTTTCAGGATGGCAGCCAGTGACTAGTGGAGTTCCGCAGGGGTCAGTGTTGGGACCATAACTTCACGTTATACGTTAATGATCTGGATGAAGGAACTGAGGGCATTGTTGCTAAGTTTGCAGATGACACAAGGATAGATGGAGGGGCAGGTAGTGTTGAGGAAGCGGAGAGGCTGCAGAAGGACTTGGGCAGGCTAGGAGAGTGGGCAAAGACGTGGCAGATGGAATACAATGTAGGCAAGTGTGAGGTAACACACTTTTGTAGGAAAATAGAGGCGTAGACTATTTTCTAAATGTGGAAAGGATATGGAAATCTGAAGTACAAAGAGACTTGTGAGTCCTAGTTCAGGATTCTCTTAAGGTTAACATGCAGGTTCAGTTGGCAGTTAGGAAGGCAAATGCAATGTTAGCATTCATTTCAAGAGGGCTAGAGTACAAGAGCAGGAATGTATTGCTGAGGCTGTATAAGGAACTGGGCAGACTGTATTTGGAATATTGTGCAGTTTTGGGCTCCATATCTAAGGAAGTATGTGTTGGCCATGGAGGGGGTCCAGAAGAAGTTTACAAGAATGATCCCAAGGATTAAGGACATATTATATGGGAGCAGTTGAGGACTTTGGGTCTGTACATGATGGAGTTGAGAATGATGAGTGGGGAATCTGATTGAAACTTCAGAATATTGACAGGCTTGGATAGAGTGGATGTGGAGAAGATGTTTCTACTAGTTGGACAGACTAGGACCCAAGGGCACAGCCTCAGAGTCAAAGGATGAACCTTTACAACGGAGATGAGGAAGGAATTTATTTAACCCAAAGGTGTTGAATCCAGAGGGCTATGGAGACCAAGTGATGGAGTGTATTTAAGACAGAGATCGATAGGTTCTTGATTAGTAAAGCTATCAAGAGTTATGGGGAGAAGGCAGAAGAAACATATCAGCCATGATCAAATGGCACAGCAGACTCAATGGGCCGAATGACCTAATTCTGCTGTTATGTTTTATGATAACCACTGAGCCACTGTGCCACCCATTCACGGGAACATGGCATTCACTTGCTAGACTAGCATTTACTGCTCATCCCTAATTCTCCTTGCGAAGATGATGGGAACTGCGTTCTGGGACTATTGCTTTTCACTTGGTGTAGAAACAACTACAGTGCTTTTAGGGAAGGAATTCCAGGATTATGACCCAGCAACACTGAAGGAACAGCGATACAGTTCCAAAGTCAAGATGACGTGTAACATATGCTGCTGTGTTGGTAGTAAATGTTTATTTTAATGGATGGGATGTCAATCAAGTGGGCTGTTCTGTCCTGGATGATACCAAAGAACTTCAGGATTGTTGGAGCTGCACCCACTTAGGCAAGTAGAGAGTATTCCATAATTCTCCTGATGGGTGCTTTGTCAATAGTGAACAGGCTTTGAAGACTGAAGACTCGAGTTACCCGATGAAGAATTTCTTGTTGTGACCTACTCTTGTAGTCACAATATTGACATGACTGGTCCAGTTCAGTTTCTGGTCAATGGTAGTCCCAATTGAGGGATATTGAGGGATTCACCAAAGTGGCGTCATTGAATATCAAGGGTCAATTCTGCTCTGAAGATGGTCACTGGACCCAAAACATTACCTCTGATTTTTCTCCACGGATGCTGGCAGACCTGCTGACTTTCTCCAGTAATTTTTGTTGTTTCAGATTTCCAGCATCCACAGTTCTTTTGTTATTTTTATCAAGGGTCAATCATTGGGATTCTCTCTTGCTGGAGATGGTCACTGCCTGGTTCTTATGTGGTGCACTGGTTACTTTCCACTTAAATAGATCAAGCCTGGATTGTTGCCCAAGTCTTGCTGCATTTAGACATGGATGGCTTGAGCATCTGAAGAGTTGCAAATGGTACTGAACATTGTTCAATCATCAATGAACATCCCCAGTTCTGACCTTTTGATGGAAGAAAGGCTTATCAGGAGATTCATTAATGAAGCAGCTGAAGATGTTTGGGCCCATACACTACCCTGAGGAATTCCAGCAGAGATGTCCTGGGATTGAAATAATTGACCTCCAACAACCACAACCACATTCCTTTATGCAAGGTATGACTCCAACCAGCAGAGAGTTTTCCTCAAATTCCCATTGACTCAAATTTTGCACCGGCCCCTTGATGTTATACTCAGTCAAATGCTGCTTTGGTGATAAGAACAAACACTCTCAACTCCCCTCTGAAGTTTAACTCTTTTGTCCATGTTTGAACCAAGGTTACAATGAGGTCAAGAGTGCAGTAGGCCTTGCAGAACCCAAACAGAGCATGACTCAGTAGGTTATTTTTGTGTAAGTGCCACTTGATATCACTGTCACCAACACTTTCCATCAATTGTCTAATAATAGACAGTGGACTGATAGGGTGGTAATTGACCAGGTTAGCTTTGTCTTGTGTTTTGTTGAAGGTCATAACCTTGGCAATTTTCCACACTGCCAGTAGATACCAGTGTTATAACTGTTGGAACAGCTTGGCTACAGGCATGGTTAGTTCTAGAGCACAAGTCTTCAGTGCTGTTTATGGAATATTGTCAGATCCCATATCTATTGTCGTAATCAGCGCCGTTAGAGTGCCATATTATCAATTTCAGACACAGTAGGCAAAGCGAGCACAAGGCCATTTTAATGTCAAACCAGTGGTGATTTATAAGGAGCACTCAGTGCATCTGGAAAGACAGTGTTTGGCTATACAAAGAAAGACCAATATGACTTATGAACTTCTAGCACAATCTAATATGAGCTTTGTTTTCAATAATGTAATGTGGCAATGTTGTGGAAGCTTACTGATGAATATAAAAGGCTAGCAATGAATTTGAAAAGGCTTTGCTGAGTTATGGCTCTTCTTGCACAGCTGAAAGAACAGGAAAAATAATTAGGATGTCCTATTTGTTACAAAGGCCCGATAAAGATTCTACAGTCCTTCACAAAATACAGGCAATTAAACAATTAACTGCTGCAATTAGATATACTTTTATTTTAAATGCAATTACTAACATATTTTGTGTGGGAAAATTACCAGTGACATCTTTAGCTGCAGTAATAAATACAACACCCTCCTGCTGTTTTAATGGTGCTTTAGTAGCTGTTGATACACAGCATTTCATATGGTTTTAAGGCTTTGGCCACAGCAGGGTAGTGTGGCAATTTGGGCTGTCCTTGCAATAGTCTGGAACACAGAATTGAGAGGCCTCTCAGCTGGAAAAATGAATAAAGCAGGAAGACTTTAGAAATGGAAACAGATGTAAAAAAGCATGTATAATTGCCAAAACCAAGATTTGTTTTAACTTCTCTGGAAAATTTTGAACTTAACAAAATGTTGCCATTGCACAAAGCTTGAAATGATGGAAAATAATACAGAAGGTATATTGCTACTGGTCACAGAGCATGCAACAGCCAAAAGATATTCAATTGCACAAAATGCTTTAAGATACTTAGAAAACATGATGATACAGACTGTAAATCTAGGAATCTGCTCTTCCCGAACACGGGACTTTTACCCAAAGTCTCCATGTGGCAATCTTTAATTCTCAATTGGTCTTTCCTGAACAGTTGGTACGGAGGATATTGCATTTTTTCCTTATGGAAAAGTTAGAAAAGCAGAGGTCTAACCTTAACAGCTAAAGCACATATACAGTGCTCCGATAACTGTTTGGCAGATTTATCCAGTGAATACTCCTAGGTTGAAATTGGAAGTAGTGTTGAAGCAGCTAGGTTCATCCAAGACACGGGTGAAGCAATACAATTTGCTACAGTCCCTAGTTTAGCGAAAGGAAAACCCTGTCAGGTTCAAATTCCTGGGCCTTTATTTTTGTTTGTGGGCATTGGTGAGGAATTGCATTATGCTTCCCCTCTCCTATGATAAAATTGAACTGCTAAAACCCACTACTGAGGCTGACACTTGTATGGCTAACCTGTAAAATATTGGTCCACGTAGACCATATCCCAGCAAAGAGCCAGCAATTCAAGAAAGAAAGCTCATTTAGCAGTAGGCCATTCAGCCCTTCAGCCCCTAAATCATGACTGATGTGTACTTCACCCCCAATCACCTGCCTTTGCTACATTTATCTTGGTACCCCCCTCAAATGAAAAACCTCATCGATTACAGTTTTAAAAGGCTTAATTGTTCCAATATCAATATCGATATTGATAACCGAGGAGAGTTGCGGACTTCCACTACTTACTGTGTGGGAAATAATGCTTCCTGATTTCAATCCTAAATGGCCTGACTCTAATTTTGAGATAACGGTTCGATTCAATGCTCCCTCTACCAATGGGTATGACGAAAGAGTGGGAGAAGCTGCCTGCTGTCTACCTGCTTATCTGCCCCTGCCCCCAGTGCATTTATACCAATGTCTGCAAGAGCCACTTGAGACTCCTAAGTAGGCACTTAACGTCAGTTTTCATCTCCCGGGAAACTAAGCGCTCAATATTAATTATAGTTAGTCACACCGTTTAACAACATTTCAATGCTGAAAGATGATCTTTAAAAAAAAAGTCGAATCAATAGAAAAAATGAATAAGGACTCTTTCAAATCAGAGTGGAATTCACTGTCTGTCATTTAACATTTTGCTAATTCTACACTGCTCCTGTTTGAAATCTGTGACATGCACAGAATTTGTGTCTTCCAGAATGAAGGAAGTACAAATAGGTATGGTACCAACTTAATTCAATCTAAATTAAATTCTAACACTTAAAATCATACAGGCTATTAAAAACAATACTTCAGAATGAAACAACAACTACCTACATTTATATAAAGCCTCTCATATAATGAGGATGTTCCTCAAGCAGATGGGCAGACCTAAGGCTTGGTCAGCATCTACCAATGGAAAATCTAGCTGCCCAGCAGTAATAAACTGGCAGCCATCTTCATTAGTGCAGAATGGATTGTCACCCTCAGGGACAGGAAATCTGACTGGCCCACAGCTCCGTAATCCCAGCAGCAGCAGAAGAATTTTTTTTTCTGAAGAAGAGTCCCAACACGAAACATCAACTTTCCTGCTCCTCTGATGCTGCCTGGCCTGCTGTGTTTCTCCAGCTGCACACTGTGTTATACCAGAAGATGGTAGCGGTCATTTCTGCAGGGACAGCTATTCTCATAAACAATTTGGAGTATTTGGACAGGCATGAATGGCAGATCCCAGCCGTAGGGTGGGTGGGAATAGGGGTCGTGTTAGGGAGGCTGGGGAAGAGGGACGAACAGGGTACCATTTGGGGAGTTGGCCATTGGTATAGGAAAGCCCCAAAGGTGTAACTCGTGACCCCACCCCCTCCTTGCCCAGAGCTGCTGGTCTGCCTTCCCATACAGAACAAAAAATTGTAGTACAGGTGGAATGAGACATTTAAGTGTCAGTTAATTGTGCATTCAGGGCCTTAATAGACTTAAAGGCAGGGAGGTTGCTTGACTACTTACCCTCAGCTTCTAATATGGGGACACTGGGTGCCTTCTGCTCACCTACTTTATTTTATGCACCCACCTCCCCATCCCTGCAACCCCACACAACCTGCAAATAGACCAGCATGGTCTGTAAAATCTAACCCCATGAAACCATACCAAGGCAGAAGCATTATACAGCAAAGTTACAAATGCAGATGTTGGGTCAGATGGCCAAACATTTGGTCAAAGCAATAGGTTTTAAGGAGATTATTAAAGGAGAAATGTCTACTAGAAAGACAGACAGGTGTAGGGAGAATATTCAGATTTTGAGGCAGCAGCAATGAAGGAACAGCCACAGATGGTGAAGGAATTAAAACTGGGGTGCAAAAAGGCCTGGAGCAGAATGTTGTGGGGTTGTAGCAGATAACATTAAAAAAAAGCAAGGCCATAGAGGGATGTGAAAATAAGAATGAGAATTTTAAAATCAAGGCACAGCTTGATTGTGAGTAAAAGTAGCTCAGTGTAGGGAGCAGAGAGTGGATTGCGGAAAGGAATTTGCTGCAAATTAAGTACTGGCAGTAGAGTTTTGGATGGTCTCAAGTTTACAGAGGTTAGTGTGTGGAAGACCAGCCACGATTGCATTGGAACTGTTGAGTCTAGATGTTAAAAGGGCATGAACGAATGTCTCAGCAGTAGATGAACTGGAACAAGGTGATGTCCGGTAATATTATTCAGGCAGAAACACATGATCTTAATGATGGCACAAATAGGATTTTAGAAGTTCATCTCAGAATCAAGTGTGACACAATTGTGAAACAGACTGGTTTCATCGTAGACTCTTGCCAGGGACATGGGTGAAGTCAGTAGATGGAGAATGAGTTTGGATCAGGGACTGAAAACAGTTGCTTCAGCCTTCCCAGTATTCAATTGTAGGAAATTTATGCTCATCGTGTTGAAAAGGTGTTCTGATAATTTAGCAATAATGGACGAGTTGAGAGAGATGTTGTGACACAGGCCTGAGTGTTGGCATCGTACATGTGAAAACTAATGCCGTGCCTTCAGATAATGTCACCAAGTGCAACATGTGGATGGGAGATTAAGAGATGGCCAAGTATAAATCTGCGACAGGCATCAAAACATGCAGGAACAGAAGCCAGAGCAGATGATTCTCTGGTTACGATTAGACAGATAACAATGTAATCTATGACAGGTGTCTCACTCAGCCAGACAATAGTCCAGAGCTCTTCAAGGAAGATGGAGTCAACCATGCAAAAGGCTGCAGGGTGGTCTCGAGGATGAGGAGGTAAAGTTTACCTTCATCACTGTTACATAGGGCGTCATTTGTGACTTTGATAAGACCTGTCTCATTACTATGGCAGGAATAGAAATCTGATTGAATCACAGAATCCCTACAGTATGGAAACAGGCCAGTCAACCCAGCAGGTCCACACTGCCCCTCCAAACAGCATCCCACCCAGACCCATTCCCCTACCCTTTCCCTGTAATCCTGCATTTCCCGTGGCTAATCCAGCTAACTTACACACCCCTAGACACTACAGGCAATTTAGCATGGCCAGTCTTCCTAATTGCATATCTTTGGACTGTGGGAGGAAACTGGAGCACCCGGCAGGGGGAGAATGTGCAAACTCCACGTGGAGTTGCCCAAGGGTGGAATCGAATGCATGTGCCTGGTACTGTGAGGCAGCAGTGCTAATCTGGTAGCGTTCAAACATGGAGCTCTGGGGTGATGGAGGATTTAAAGAAGAGAGGGACAACTTCTGAAGACTGAATATTCATCATTATGGGCAACAAGGAGACAAGGAGAGGAAGTTGAGATGATCAGAAGTTTAGTGGAACAGGATCAAAGGAACAGGCTGTGAGATGGATAAGATGAGATCAGAGAGAGTGTGAGAAGAGTTGAGCAAAAAGCTAGCAAAAGTTTACAAGTTCAGGACTGTGGCAGCAGGGAGCATTAAATATAGTTTGGCCAGGTAGTCTAGTAAAAGATAACATGAAATGTTATTTGAACAGGTAAGCTAGTGAAAGGCATGGTGCAGCAGAGGCAGCTGATCAAATTGCCTTGATCTCAATGACAAAGAAAACTCTCATGTATTGTTAAATGTGAGGCTGGAAGGAACAATGGAGAGAGGTCTAAAAGGAAGGTTCGCAGAACAGAAAGGTACCCATTAGATAACTGAACTCTAAGATGATCTGGGAAAAGTCAGCAGTTTTAGAAGTTGATAGCAAGACCCAATAGTGTTTTATGTTACATAATTGGTACGGTGCTGAAGGAGGCCATTTGTCCATGGCAACCAGTGACTTTTGGGATACCGCAAGGATCAATGCTTGCACTCCCAGCTATTCACAATATATATTAATGATTTAGGGAGGGGAACTAGTTGTAATGTCTCCAGGTTTGCAGATGACACAAAGCTAGCTGGCCAGATGAACTGTGAAGAGGGTGCAGAGATGCTTCAATGTGATTTGGAGTGGGAAAGCATACAGCAGATAAAGTACAATGTGGATAAACATGAGGCTAACTACACTAGCAGCAAAAGCAGGAAGGCAGATTATTATCTGAATGGCAATGAGACTTTTGTGTCCTTCTATACCAGTTGCTGAAAGTAAGCAGGCACAGCCAGCAGTGAAGAGGTATGCTGGACTTCATGGTGAGAGGATTCAAGTACAGGCGCAGGGGTATCTTGCTGCAATTGTATAGTGCTTTGGTGAGATCACACCCGGAGTATTAGAACATAGAACATAGAACAGTACAACACAGTTTAGGCCCTTCGGCCCACGACATTGTGCCGAAGTTTTACCCTAAACCTAAGGTCTATCTAACCTCCACCCCAACCTTATACTATCATCAATATGCCTATCTAATAGCTGCTTAAATGCCCCTAATGAGGCCGACTCCACTACCCTCTCTGGCAATACATTCCACGCCCCTACCACTCTCTGAGTAAAGAACCTACTTCTGATGTCTCCCCTATATCTACCTCCACTCACTTTAAAACTACGCCCCCTATTAATAGCTACCTCCACCCTCGGAAAAAGTCTCTGGCTGTCCACTCTATCTATACCTCTGATCATTTTGTACACTTATTGTGTGCAGTTTTGGTCTGTCTATCCCAGGAAAGATATTCTGGCTATGGAGGGAGTGTAACAAAGGTTTACCAGACTGATTTCTCAGATGACAGAACTACGAAGACAGACTAGATCGGTTAAGACTTTATACAATGGTGTTTAGAAGAACGATGGGGGGGATCTCATGGAAACCTGTAAAATTCTAACAGGACTAGACAAGGTAAATGCAGGAAGGGTGCTTCCAATGACCAGGGAGTCCAGAACCAGGGGTCTCAAGTTAAGGATATGGGTCAGGCCATTCAGACTGAGATGAGGAGTAACTTCTTCATCCAGAGAATGGTGAGCATGTGGGATTATCTGCCATGGAAAGCAGTTGAGGCCAAAGTATTCAATACTGTCAAAAAGAAGAAAGATATAGTATTTAGAGTTAAAGGGATCAAAGAGTATTTGGAGTAAGCAGAAACAGGTTCTGAGTTGACTGATTAGCCATGAGCATACTGAACAATACACCAGACTCAAAGGCCCAAATGTCCTACTCCCACACCTATTTAATATGTTTCTAGGTCCTTTTATAGTCGAGTCATACAGCACCCTTCACTAAACTCTTCGCTCCAACTCATCCATGCCAAACAAACATCCCAATCTGGCCTAGTCCCATTTGCCAGCATTCAGCCCATATTCCTCTAAACCCTACCTATTCATATACCCATCCAAATGTCTTTTAAATGTTGTAGTTGTATTCAACTCCACCGCCTCCTCTGACAGCTCATTCCATACATGCACCATACTCTGTGTGAAAAAGCTACCCCTCGGGTTCTTTTTAAATATTTTCCCTTTCACCTTAAACCCATGCCCTCTAGTTTTGGACTCACCCATCCGAGGAAAAGACCTTGGCTATTCACCCTATCCATACCCCTCATGAGTTTATAAACCTCTATAAGGTCACCCCTCAGTCTCCGACGCTCCAGGAAAAATAGCCCCAGCCTATTCAGTGTTTCCCTATAGGTCAAACCCTCCAGTCCCAGCAACATCCTTATAAATCTTTTCTTCACCCTCTCAAGTTTAGAAACATCCTTCCTTTAGAAGGGTGACCAGAAGTGTACTTTAGTCTTCTGACTATTCTTTAGCCTTCTGGCATCACCCCTGAATCTACCACTACTGCTGCAATTTTCATTCACATTTCTCTCAATATCCTTGGAGGCATCACATGCATCATCCGATGCCTTTGCCTGTCCAATCTTCCTGTGTTGGAGGATAAAATCACTTGTGGTTCCTACTTCTCACCTTTACACTATGACTCACAAAGGAATGTGCAAATGTTGGATGTCAAGCAAAGTTGTAATGCAATCCACAATCAAATAATCTCCCAATGTGTGTTAGCAAATAGCCTTCATTACTGGTGTAAACCATTCCTTAATGGTTAAGAACTGATTATACTTGTCAAAATGTTAATATGTGAGCTCAATGTTCATGGGTCAGTACAACTGCATAATTTCACAGTTTAAGGTACTGATACAGACATATTTGGAGGTACACTAACAGCAAGAAAGAAAACTGTGTGCATGTGAAGCTTAAGTGGGTTGCAGCCCATTAAAAGGAAGTGCTGCAAATGTGAACTTAGTTTTAGCAGCCTTTGAAAGGCTCAAGACACTTCCAAAATCATTAACAAGCTTTGACAAGGCTGAAGAGAAATATGATAGGAAATAATAGATGAATGGCAAAGTGACCCAATGTGTATACATGGGTCAGTAGACAAATAGCAGAAGTTGTTCAACACTTAACTCTCTCATTGAACACTGATGAAGTGAAGCTGCTGTGGCATGAAGTGATTACAAGGCGGATAGCCCTGTTTTCCACTCCAAGGCACTATCCCACTAGATAGAAATTTACGCAAGCCTGAAAGAAAATTGGAGATAGACTGAGGCTGTATCTGACAGTTAGTCTCAGTGATTGTGCTAAATTTTTGCTGTGTCTTAGCTGCAGCTTATTGCATTGTTCCACATTAAGCTCTTAGTTGGCACGCAACCTGTGCAGATGACCCTTGGACACTTCTAGGTGGATGCTCCAATGCCTGTGCAGACAATTGGTGCTATTTTTGCAAGTGCAGTCATTAGGCTGTGCCGATATCCGATGTGTAAAGCAAAATATGCTTGAAGTGCTTCCGAATAGTATCCCACATTCAAGTTACTTATGATTTTACATATTGCAGTATATAAGGCACCTTGAGAGGAGAAACTTTCTTCATACACCAATCCTTTGCCAAGTCAAGATACTTGGACCTACATTCATATTTGAAGATGCAAAGGAACCCGAGAGCAAACACAGATGTTGAGCCCAGTGGACAGGAACTCCACAGGTACAATGTTTTGATGTGTGATGAGGTATTTATTTTTTTTCAAATTCATTTAGGGGATGTGGGTATTGATGGCTTGAGAAGTATTTATTACATATCCATAACAGCCTTGGAGAATGCAATGGTGGGTTTCCTTTTAAACCACTGATCATGTGTTTCCCAGAAGTTTGTGGGAAGCTAGGGAACAGATTACTGGGCCCCTTGCTGAGATATTCGTATCATCAACAGCCGCGGGCAAGGTGCCAGAGGACTGGAGGTTGACTAATGTGGTGCCATTATTTAAGAAAGGCAGTAAGGAAAAGCCAGGGAACTCTCGATAAGTGAGCCTTACATTATTGGTGAGTAAGTTATTGTAGGGGATTCTGAGGGACAGGTTTAATGTGCATTTGGAAAGGCAAGATTGATTAAGGAAAGTCAGCATGGCTTTGCGTGTGGGAAATTGTGCTTCACTAACTTGTTTTTTGAAGAGATGACGAAGAAAATTGATGAAGGCAGACAGCAGATGTTGTCTATATGGATTTCAACATAGTGTTAGACAAGATTCCGCATGGTAGACTGGTTAGCAAGGTTAGATCACATGGGATCCAGGGGAGCTAGCCAAATGAATACAAAATTGGCTTGAAGGTTGGAGATAGAGGGTGGTAGTGGAGGTTGTTTTTTGGACTGGAGGCCTGTGACCAATGGTGTGCCACAAGGATCAGTGCTGGGTCCACTGCTTTTTGTTATTTATATAGATGATTTGGGCGTGACAATAGCAGGTATGGTTAGTAAATTTGCAGATGACACCAAATTAGATGCTGTATTGGACAGGGAAGAACATTATTTAAGAGTGCAACAGGACCTTCATCAGATGAGCCAATGGCAGATACAGTTTAATTCAGATAAATGTAAGGTGTTGCATTTTAGAAAGGTCCACTAGGGCAGGACTTATACAGTCAGTGGTAGGGCCCTGGGGAGTGTTGCCGAACAAAGAGACCTAAGCATGCAGATCCTTGAAGAAGGTGTTTGGCATGCTTGTTTTCATTGGTACACTGAGTACAGAAGTTGGATGTCATGTTGCAACTGCACAGAATATCGGTGACACCACTTTTGGAACACTGCGAACAAATCTGCTTGCCTTTCCATAAGAAAGATATTGTTAGATATTATTGCAGAAAAGATTTACAAGGATGACGTCAGGACTGGAGGGTTTGAGCTATAGGGAGAGGCTGAATAGGTTGGGGCCTTTTTCATTGGAGCATCAGAAACTGAAGGGTGACCTTATAGAGGTTTATAAAATCATGAAGACATGAATATGGTGAATAACCAAGGTCATTTTCCTAGAGTAAGTGAGTCCAAAACTAGAGGACATAGGTTTAAGTTGAGAGGGGAAAGATTTAAAAAGGACCTGAAGGGTAACTTTTCATGCAGAGAGTGCTACATGTATGGAATGAGTTGCCACAGGAAGTGATGGAGGTGAGTACAATTACAACATTTAAAAGGCATCAGGATGAGTATATGAATAGGAAGGGTTTAGAGGGATATGGACCAAATGCTGGCAAATGGGACTAGGTTAGATTGGGATGTCTGGTTGGTGTGGATAAGTTGGACAAAAGGGTCTATTTCTATGCTGTATGACTCTATGAAACTGCAATCCATTTGTAAGGGAGTTCCAGGATTTTGTCTCATTGACACTGTAGGAATGACTGTATATTGCCAAGTCAGGCTGTTGAGACGCTTGGAGTGGAACTTGTTAGTGGTGTGCTCTGATGAATCTACTGCCCTTGTCCTTCTTGATGACAGTGGTCATGAGTTGGAAGGTGCTACCTAAAGGAGCCTTGATGAATTTCTGCCAAGCATTTTGTAACAAAAGCATAAGTTAGCTTCAAATCTTGTATGCACAAGGAAAAACTCAGCAAGGACTCCTGATTGTGATTCCTTTCAGGTTACCCAGCTATACATGTGAAGATATTGGATAAGGACAAATTGGGACAAAGATCATGATGTCTTGCACAGTCAAATAGCCTGCCAATACCTTCAAACTTGAATGTGCAAATAACAATTCAGAAAAACAGATATCCACTGAGTCTGGAGTGTCAGCAATTTAGAGGAAAAAATGGCAAATAAAATTTTAAAAACTAACAACTTAAACAATACAGAAAATAATATTAATATTTCTGTTCTAAGTCATTATGTTCTCATAACAAAAATCCATATTCAGACACTTCCGACCAGATGTAGCCTTACCTAAAAATCCAGTAACTGATACTGTTCCAAACCAGACAAAAAGAGACAATATCAGACCAGCAGTCACTGGTCTTTCAGCATCTTTCTGAACACCTGGTGATCCTTGGCAGTTTGAATGCTAATGATTAGAAGCTAAATTCCTTGTCAGCTCTGGGTAGGAGCCTGCTCCAGACTTTATTTAATGTAACACAGTCATTGTTTGCATGATCTTGCCGGGCTGCTGCTCAGATTTATATGGCATATTGAGCTACAATGACTGAGATCACGTTTTCTCTGTAGCCTTCTTCTGCATTTATAGACAGTGGGATGTAGAGTCTTTCTTCACCTGTACTGCTATTCAGGACTTTGTGGACCACACTTTGTCTGGCGTCTCCTCTGATCTTGCTTTTATCAGCAGTCCTACAGGGAGCAAGGAGCTCCCAAAAGCATTGTCTAAGTGATCATGAGACTGCACAAGCTTTTCCACATCAATATGGTAATGTATGGTTGTGAATAAATGTAATTATTTCAATAAATAAGACATATTTTTAAAAATCCATTCTTACCATTATATAATTATATTTGCTGAGGTAAAAACTGACATTAAAATGGAGTTGTGGATCATCACACCAACCACAATCTTATTGAATGGCAAAGCAGACTTGATGGGCTGAAAGGACTAACTTCTGCTCCTACGTCTTATGGTCATAGTGCTGCTGGTGCGAGTTAATAAAATAGCACTTCATTTCAACTGATATAATTTTATATCAAGAGCTTATGATTTGATTATGGAAGTTAATAAAACATTGCTTCTATCAAATGAAACAAATAAGCCTTGTTGACACTAAAACAAACTTAACCTCACCATGGACATTTACTACCTATATAACACAGGTGAAAGTTGCATTAAGCCAGCACACCAGTTTGTGACAACACTTCAACTCATTGTCTAGCTACCGATCTACAGTTAGCTCAGACAGCTAGGTGGTGGTTTGTAATATAACATAATGCCAATAGCTTAAGTTCAATTCATACACTGCCTTGCCAACCCTCAGGTTAAACTCACCATCAGTCTCCTCCTTAATGAGAGGGAATGGGACGCTGGCGAATTTTTTTAACCTTTGCTGTAGATGTTAATTTACATTTACTAAAGAATGCCCCATGCAGAAAGTATTGAGCTTTGCATTAGATGGTTAGTTGTACGTTCTGCCGGCTTCACAGCTGGGTTTTTGTTATTTTGAAATCTGCAAGCACTTACCTGAAACCAGATCCGAAACCAATGTTGGGATTTCTAACTGTTTTCTTCCCCAGTCACTGCCTACAAGAAAATTACACGCCTGTCCCGAATCTGGCTTCTTTCTCTTGTAGGGGAATCCACCAGTAGTTTCTTCATCAAACGTTTGGCGTTTTCAACCGGATTAGGAAAGATGCCTGTAACAGACACAATTGATTGAAATGTTATCGATTGGACACCGTGATGTTTCGCTTCATCACCGCAGACTGGAGATGTTCTTCCTTTCTGAGAGAAGGGGGGGATATTGTTGCTCAGTGAGTCTTGGAACGGGTGTCACTTTGAACATTGCTTAGCAACCTTTTTTTAAAAAAAAGCACAAAATAGAAGAGACATGTGGGAAGTCCAGTTCAAGCACACGTGGTTCCGGGATATTTCCCTGCGCGCTGCACTATTAGATCAAAGACTTTGGAACAGACAGTTTATTACATTTGATTAATTTGCCCGTCTCTCTCTCGTCTCCCAACCCCCCCTCCCCATCCCATAAAACAGACTTGCGGAAAGACTGTCTCCTCACATCACTGTTGCCAAGGGCAGTACACACACTGGGCTGTTTGTCTATTAACCCGCTTATCAACACCGCTGGAGTTCTCTAACGTTTCGTGAGGTCTTTCAGCATCAAAACATTGCATTTCAAAATCGTTTTAATAAGGAAATGTAAATTATCCAGTTAAGTTGAGGCGTTGGGGAAATCTGGGATTTGATCGCTGTAGTTTTTTTTCACAGATGTGCAATATTTAAAATGGAGAAAATAAAGTACAATTGGTCATTTCGATGTTAAACTATGCCTGGGTTTTACAGTAATTGAAAGGCAGTCTGAGTCCCGATGGCAGCACTGGTTGTCCATGAGGGGGCGCCACACCCCACCATAAACCCCGTCTCCCGTCAAGCAGTTCCGAGCACAAGTCTGAACCGAGGTACGAAAAGGCAATCTCAGTCTGTCACACACACTATCGTTCTCGTTTCAACCAGCCCTGCACCAATGCTGTAAGAATCTAGGGAGGCTTCTAGTAACGAGGTCGCACAAAGAATTTCGTTTTTGTTTTAATGAGCCTCTTGGATGCTGAGGGGTTCTTATTAAAAGTCTTGTACATTGCTGTCTGTGAGACGCTGTTCTGTGCTCTTTTAATGTTAATTTGCATTCTAATGGGAATTTTACCCGTTTTATTGATCACTCTCACCCCCGCCACTCCTCCCGCCACTATCAATCCCCACCCCCAACCCCAGTGTTGTCTCGGTGTCAGAAAGACAACATTAGGCAGAATGAGAGACAGTTTAAGAAATTGGACCCAGTTCAGATTTTCAGATGTCACACACAGACTCTCAGTCACGCAGGAGTATCTGTAGATCAATTCAAATTTGGGGGAGCAGTGTCACTTTTGTTTCCCTAACTGTGTCAGAATATATAATACTCAAACCCTGGCATTCAGGGGATGCTAGATGCTAACTCTCGCAACGGAATCACATTTCCTTTTTAAGCCCTGGGTCCTGCTAATTATACGGAGGTCCTGTTTGGAAAAGTTTCGCGAGATAATGCTAAATAATGTTTTATTGTGGAACTTGAAGCTGTGCCCAGCATCCTGCTGTAATCGCACATTTAATGAACTCTGGTAAGGAATACAGTATTGGATTCAAATGTAAAGAGGTGGAGAGCAGTGGAAATCAAATAAATCCACCAAACAGCTTTCTGGTCGCTGATCCGTGCCCAAATTTGAACAAAATGGATTGGTTTGAAACGGAATTTATTCAGTTATAATTTTCGTTGTCATCAGGAACCCGTGCGCACCCACACAGTCGTTTACCAAGTGGTAGATGGCTGAAGTGTGCTTTATACGGAATGTTTTATTCCCCAGTGACTGTTTGTCTGGGGGTTGTTTTGCCAAAGGTAAACAATGGGGAAGGAATGAAAGGGACGTTTTTTTTGTCCTACGATCAAAAGCGTTTGTTGGTTGCTGCAAGGGTCCGTTTGCTCCAGTGCATCTCTCTGAAAGCCTCTGGTAAAGAGGGTCTCTCTCTCTCGAAGTTCCCCGCATCTATTACATTGCAATTTGCATTCTACCTCTCCCCCCGCCCCAATCCTCCTCCCGAAATGACTCTCAGCGAGCCAACGCTATCGAGGAATTATCTTCCTCTTCCCATACATCCGACCGCACAAGGAACCGAGTAAAAGATTGAAACATTGAACCCTACAGTCGCCATTCCTTCTTTACCGCCTTTGTCTTTCTCTGCCCTGTGCTTTTCCTCGTCTTTTGCAAATGTTTATATAAACTCTAGACAATGCCCCGCACAGCCACACACGGTTTTACATACATGCATGCAGACGGAGTTCCCACAGTCTCGCCATATACACACACCGCTAACATGCACATACTCACAACACACACTTGCATTCACACCTCAGCTCTGCATCCCTGCGCGTCGTCATACTCTCCCAGACATATCACCCGGCTAGACACACACATGCAGAATACTCACGCAGTAGATCCAGTCAGACACACACACACACACACACAGCATGTTCGCGCACACGCCCTCACACTCATTCACAGAGTCAGGGACAGGATCGCGTTCACCCACAACGCGCACACCCCTCCTCACTCTCCCCTCATTCGTGCTTGCAAGGTCTTACATTCATTCGCTTCAGGTTTCTGACATGTGCTCGCCCTGCCTCTGCCAGCCTCCTGCGTTGTTTTCTTTGTGTTCTTTCCGTCCCTCAACATCCCCCTCCTGCTCACTTAATCACAACCTCCAATACTTCCCCCAGCCCCATTAAAGCAGGTACCTCCAATATTTACAGCCTTTGGTCAAACCCATTTCAAATTTTGGAGAAATTTCACCAATGAATATTCATGTGCACAAATCACGGTATTCAAATTCTGCTGCAACTTTACCTCTCGCAGGTCGGATGCTCAAGAAAGTCCTTTAAAACGCGTTGTACAGTCCCAGGCTTGAAAATGGTAGGCGGTGCGGCTGAAACGGGTGCTTGAGCAAATTGTTGTTCCGAGCCTGGACTCGACTTGCCCGGTCACTCTCTGAAGCCTCGAGCCGGAGCAGGGTGTGTAATCGTGGGCACACAGTGGCTGCTGTCAGCCGGAGGGGGGAGAAAGAAGGACAATTCTAAGTTGCAGCAAGTTCAAATGCGGGATTTGACACCTACCATTATTCCGTCAGCATTGAGGAGGGTGGAGCCCCCACGTCTTTGGGGCTGGATCGCCGGGAAAAAAAAAGGACATCTGAATCTTGGATGAATTACAAAGAGCCAATTGATGAAAAGACTCCCACGGCCACCTTTAACCCTTAAAAGGACACTGTCCAATCTATAAAGTTTACTCTCTTCCCCCTCCCACCCCCAACTAAACCAGCAGGTCGCTTCTTCCCATGAAGAGACCTCTTCGAGATATCCGATCTCCGATGAAATGTATCTGCCCTATCAGTTCTTGAAAGATGAGTTTGAATGAGAGTGGGAAATTAAGAGCGGCCCCATTTTATAGCCACTGCCGAGCCGTGATAGGGCTGGCTGCCCGCGAATAGCTAGGAAGTGCAGGTAGCACAGGAAGCGATCTCTCTGCAATGGTTTTGCTGACCATCTTGTGTGAGTTGACGATATTTAGTCATCTGCTTCTTACCAGTACCCCACTTCGCCTTCCCATCTCTCCCCCGCCCCCCATTCGAGTTTAATTTGGTTGTTAAGGTTCTGGGCTGTCTAACAGGTACCTAGACTGTGCAACCGAATTGTCATCAAACGGTTTGTGAAACAAAGCAAATGATGATCTGAAGTGGGTTTCGCCCTGATAGTAGAGTTAAATGTACAAAGCAGCATTGACAGTCCCGACTGAAAATGAGAGTGAATCTGTTAGGGGAAAAAAAGAAAAAAATAGCTACGAACAGGCTACCACAGTTAAAACGGTTTAATTAACGTGGATTTTTAAAAAAAACCCGAAAGAATTGAGGATGGTGGAAATCAGAAACAAAAAAAAACAGAAATTGCTGCAAAAGTTCCAGCTAGAAATAAGGAAGGGTCACTGAACCCGAAGGGTTAATTCTGATTTCTCTGCGCACATGCTGCCAGACCTGCTGAGCTTCTCCAGCAATTTCTGGGGTTTTTTTTGTTATTAACTGTGGATTGCCATTAGCACTACTGTTTAGCACCATCTTGCAAATGAATGTGCCAACTGCTAAACGATTGAGAGTAATTTCAAGACAAAAGGATTCACTGGTTTGGAATATTACCTTTCATTTATTCCGCTAGCCGAGTGCCGACAGTGGAGAGCAACTACCAGAGCTGGTTTCCACCGAAGGAACCACTGACCACAGATGGTAAATAAAGGGGAGGAGGTTCGATATTGCTTGTTGGAGTGGGGTCCCGCTGCCGCGCAACTCGCGGTTGTCTAGTGGGAATTGTTAATATGTGATTCAAACCCCGTGTTCAAAACCAACGCTGACCGTTTTGGGGCTCAATGAAGCACTGAATCACAACGGTGTATATTAGCCACTGTTAAAATGAGGCGTGCCCCTGCCTTAATGGTGGGCTGCGGTCACTTTAACTGGCGGAGCCAAGTCCTCCTCCTGCTTACACCGAGCGCCGGTGTACTCCCGTGATTTTGCATAGGGTTCTGACAAATTGCAGGAGGTTCTTCTTGAAACGGGGAGAGTTAAAGAAACGTTAATGAAGCCACATTGACACCAGCAGTGCGAACACAAAGGATTTCATTGAAACGCAGGCTTCACGATGGGGTTTGTAAAAGCTGGAGAGACAGAGAATAACACATAAGGGAGTTACAGATTGTTGCTCGCAGTGCAACAATCCAACTAGAACCATTTAGCAAACAGAAAGTTAGAGCAGCCTTTCAGCTCGGCATCTTCCCTTGCAATGTGGCAGTGCTTTAAGGATAGAAAACATGGAATTCCCTCTCTGATTCTTGGACTGTCATTTGCGTGGGGATGGACTAGGGTTAGCAAGAACTGCAATCTGGCTTTAGCTTTGGAGATCGTCCTTTAAGATCAGAGTTAAAATGAATGGAATCGTGCTTCTCGGGACGAATAGAAGCTTCTGTCTTGGTTTATGGGTTAAACAGCTGGCGGGGGGGGGGAATCGGTTTAAGGGCAGATAGCAAATCGATAGAAGGCTGGCCGAACGGCACGCTACTTGGACCAAAAGAGCCGCCACTTCCTTCACAATTTCTAAACGTCTGAACGGGTACGTCCATTCGGCTGAGTTGAAGACACAAATGAGTTGAGGAGAGTTACAGCAGAGGCTGTGCAGAGTAATGGCATGTGCTGAGAGAGAGGGCGTGTTGAAGCGCCTCTCTGACAAAATAAAAACGCCCCATCCAATTTGCAAGAGCAGCGAGCGAAAACTGCCAGCTGGAACAGCATGGAGACTCAGCTCCGCCGTCATCATTTCCTGAAACCGTTTTCCTGCTTCCATACTCGGAAAATCCAGCAACTCCACATCACCACTGTCCGTCGCCTCAGTATCATCTCACCCGGCGTGAGAGCTGAACGGGCCAATATTCAAACACACTGGCCTTGCGAGGTTGTTGCTCAGGGCAAGCTGTCCAAACCATTTTCTCACTCCCCTGCACATGCTGTTCGCAAATTACATTTTCACTAAGGATTTTATTAAAACAAAAGCTCATCTGCAGGATCCGGCTTTATGCAGCAAAAGAACATCTCAGCCCATTTTCTAATCATCCCGCTTCCTCCACTCGCTCTCCCCACCCCCCATCCCCGGCGCAAAGAAGCGGGGACTCCTATGGGAACGATACATTAATATGGAAAGCAGTCGGGAGAAGTTTGTTCCCCTGAATAAGATGCTAGCAATCCTCCCTTTATAAGTTGCAAAGTGCAAGCAAGTAAAACTGGCAGTCTCTAGTTTAAGCACCGATGATGGGTGTAACCCTGTCAAACACCAATGTCGTGCAAGCTTAAGTTTCATTTACACTTTAAAACGTTCGTGCGCTCATTTCTCAATCCTCATTAGATTTTCTTTTCATCAGCAGAGAATGGAAACAAGGTCCCACCGACTTTTTGGAGCCCCTTCCACGATCGGCTATTTTGATCCTTGGATGAATATTCCTCCTTGCCCCGTCTGTCTTTCCGGCTACAGGTTGATGCCGTTGCTATTCAAAAAAAAAACTTGATCTGGGTCAGTTGTGCAAAGGTTTCAATTGCTGTTCATTCAAGGGATGCAGGCTCCACGAGCAAATAAAGACTTTATAGACCACCCCTAATTCCCCTTGAGAGCACAAGTAAGAAAATTTTACAGGGTCTTTAGAGTATCCAGTAACCTGTCATCTGTTCTTTAATATCTTGTACAGAAAATTGAAGACTGGCAGCTGTTAGGTTAGGTACCTCAGGAAGTGGCCAGGATCTCTGATTGGAGATGGTTGCATTCATGTGCACTAAGAATGGGGATTTTTGTGGACCCTCTTCCTCCAGTGAATTATTTAATTGTTCCTCACCATTCACAACTGGATGTGATAGGACTGCAGAACTTTGACCTGATCCTCCCAATTCCGGTACTGCTTAGTTCTGTTCTGTATCACCTGACATGGTGATGCTGCCGTATATTACAATAGAGGGTATCCTTAATGTGGAGATGGAACTTTGTCTCCACAAAGAACTTTCCTACCAATTCTATCATGACCCTTACTGCTGTGACAGGTAGATTGGTGAGGATGACATTGATTTGGATGCAAGGTCATTGAGTAAATTTAAGAAGATGGACAGATTTTTAATTAATGACTGATTGAAGGATTATGAAGAGCCGGCAGGTAAATGGAGTTGAGATCAGCTATCATCATATTGATGGCAGACAGCCTTCAGGGTCTGAATTGCCCACCTCTGCTCTTATTTCCTATGTTCTTATGAGAAGAAATTACTTCACCCAGAGAGTGGTACTTATGGAATTCGCTGCCACAGAAAGCAGTTGAGGTCAAAACACTGCATGTTTTTAAGAAGAAGTCAGATATGGCTCTTAGGGCTAAAAGGATCAAAGGGTCTGGGAGAAAAGGGAAACAGAATACTGAGCATGATGATCAGCCATGATCATTTTAAATGGTGGGGCAGGCTTGAAAAGCTGAATGGCCTAATCCTATTGCTATTTTCTATGTTTCTGTAATCGGCCGGGAGAGGGTGTGGTAGGTTTTCCTCTTGGTACCTCTCACAGAGATAGTGCACTGGTAATTAAATCCCATTAGTCCTGGAATCATTACAAAAGTAAACTTTTTTTAAAATGAAGAATTTCCCAATTCGCATTTTTTAAAACAACGTTGACAATAAACATGACCACTGTACTTTACAAGAATTGCTATATATTACAAATAAAACAAACTCAAGCTACAGGTAAACTACAATGAACCGTTCACGTATCACTTCTAATTAAAACTCTAACCCCATTATACACTTGCTCATGCACACATACAGACAGAAACAGACAAAAATAAATGTGTGGGATGTGCAGAGGGTAAGATTGAGAAAGCACTTCGATGTCCCTGATCACAGAGTTTTCTGAGATTGTCCAGTTGGTTTGTCAGGACATGCTACTCCTTGATTCTCCTTCTTCGGATACTTTCACTTACTTGCAGAAAGTGCAGGGTGGCTGGTTCACACTTATAAAGGCTAACTAGTTAAGACACACCTCACAGCAACTGCTAAGAGAGAAATAAAATGACGTTCTTCAAATTTAAAGTGTTTTTTACTGCACAGAAAACAGACAGCTCCTGTTCTTGCAAAGACTCAATGAATTCCCTTCCAAACATTTACACCCCAAAGCTGTTTAGCTACTTGGAACCGACCACATTGTTGCTGCAATCAATGACTGGTGACTAGTCCATAGACCACTCAGCCACTTGTCGCCAGCCAAAGCTCCATCCAGTTTGCCTGTAATCAGATTTCCACTACCCATGTAAACAGTACTTACAATGATTGTCATAGAGTCATACAGCATGGAAACAGACCCAGTCCATGCTGACCACAATCCCAAGCTAAACTGGTCCCACCTGCTTGGTCCTGGCCCATATCTCTCCAGACCTTTCCTGTCATGTGCTTATCCAAATGTCTTTTAAACATTGTAATTGCACCTGCACCTACCACTTCCTTGGGTTACTTCCTTTTAAAAAGCTCGGTAATCCTTCAACAATCCTTATCTCGTTTTTTTAAAGCAGTTATTTTCACATTTCAGACCACAATCAAAAATACAGAAAAATAAGAAGATATGATCTTTACACCCTCTTGTTGGATCCCTCACCATTTGCTGCAGACCCAATCTGGTAAACATGGCCTTCACCATTTATCCATTTTGCTTAGTAGTGATGCTACTCAGCCACTATTACTTATGGCCATTGAAGTCCCTGATGCAGGGAACATTCTGTGGCCTTGTCATCCGTAATGCTTCCTCTGTGATATCCAACACAAAGGACTACTGAATCCGAGCTGTGGGGAGGGAAAAGTGGATGAATATCAGCAGATTTACTTGCCCATTGTTCCGCTACCATGAGATTTTATGAGATCTGGTGTGAATGATAAAGCCAGTATGGTTTTACTCTGATTATACTTTGTCAGAGCAGTTTGTGTTACTGCACAGCTTGTCAGAGTATTTCTGAGGACTGTTAGGAGTGGACTACGTTGTTGTGAGGTCTGGACCTTGTGTAGGCCAGATCAGGTAAGGAGAGATGATTTCCTGACTCAAAGAGTATTTGTGGTACAAAACGTGGTTTAGGCAAAAAAAATGCACCTTCATGTTCACCAATATTGGGAATAGAGTTGATGGAGTAAAGGCAGTTCCAAATTTCCAAGGGCCACTTCCAAAACAGATTTTTTTAAAAAAAAGTCTTAATTTTGCCTTCAAGAGCTAAGATTTAAGGCAACGTTGCCTTGGGAAGGTCTGATGGAGAGAACGGTTTTGCTGGTTCTTGCGGCACGGTAACTCATGCTTGTCACTCACCGTCTAATGTGTAACCCGTTCTCAGTTAGTGTTTATTAAAATGTGCCGATGATGTGTGTGCGTGTGAGTGTGGACTTCCAGGAGTTTGCTCAGTTCTTCGCCCCGGGACTGGCTGCCGTCCCTCATCACTGTCTGGGTAGGTGGTCCCCTCGGCACGTCTACAGGTCATTGAGATCCCATTCAAATCAAGCTGTCATCGATCTGCTGCTCAAACTGTGACGCCAGGAAAACGAGGACGTGCTGCTGAGACTACCAGACATAGGAGGGGGTCAGGAATAAACTGCATTCAAGCGAGAACGGGCAGAAAGGGGGAAATTGAGAACCAAGCTATCAGGCAGAGAAAGGAAAGCGAGAATGAGGGACTGGGAGAACAACACCAGAACTAAACTGGGCATAAAACACTCGGATGTATTTCCAATATTAATCCCAGTTATTAGGGAGGTTTCATTTAATTTAGCTTCTTCCTCATGCTGGGAATTATTCCAGGAGTGCCTGAGCCCTGGGAATATCCAATATCCTGCTGTCTTTTACACGAGTCTAGAAGCTGAGTGAGAAAATAAAGGGATATGTTTGTTTGTGGAAGGGGTGGGAGGCAATGGAAGGGGTGAGTACCCAGCTCCTGCGGCTATTCCCCTCTCTAACAGGTACTCCATTTTGGATGCTGTTGAGGGGGATAGCCTCTCAGGGGAGTATAACAGCAGCAGCCAGGTCTGTGGTACCACAACTGGCTCTGCTGTAGAGCAGGGTCTGGCAAGATCCAAGTGAGCGACACTATTTGGACACTCATGAGTTAAGGGCACAGACAGGCATTTCTGTGGCCACGTTTGAGACCCCTAGGTCGGTGTGTTGCCTCCCTGGTGCCAAGGACGTCTCTGAGCAGTTACATTAAATTCTTAAAGGGAAGGGTGAGCAACCAGAGATCACTGTGCACACTGGTACCAATGACATAGGTAGAGGGATGAGATCCTGCAGAGTGAGTACAGGGAGTTAGGAAAGAGGCTGAAAAGCAGAACCTCGAGGGTAGTAATCTCTGGGTTGCTACCAGTGCCACGTGCTAGTGAGGCAAGGAATAGAAAGATGGCACAGGTGAATGCATGGCTAAAGAGCTGGTGCAGCGGGCAGGATTTCAGGTTCTTGAATCATTGGGACCTCCTCTGGGGCAGGGGTGGCCTGTACCAGAGGGATAGGTTGCACCTGAACTGGAGGGGAATCAATATCCTCACAGGGAGGTTCGCTAGTGCTAATTGGGAGAGTTTAAACTAGAGTGGCAGGGGACTGGGAGCCAGGGCAGCAGGTCAGCAAGTGGAGGGATTGAGGGGAAGGTAAATGTTAGGACTCATAAATCAGAAAGGAAGGGCAGGCAGAAACAGGTAAATGAACACAGTGGTACTAATGGGCTTAAGTGTGTTTATTCCAATACAAGGAGTATTATAGATAAGGCAGATGAGTATTGAGCCTGGATCAGTACATGGGAATATGATGTTGTGGCCATGACAGAGACTTGGTTGAGAGAGGGACAGGACTGGCTGCTCAACGCACCAGAGTTTTATTGTTTTATACAAGATAAAGAAGAAGGTAGAAGAAGTGGAGGATTTGCTTTACTAATCAGGGAGAATGTCACATCTGAACTCAGAGAGGACATACCGGAGGATTCATTCACTGAGGCAATATGGGTAGATCTCGAAAATAAGATGGGTGCAATCACTCTGATCGGATTATAAAATAGACCCCCGACCGCCACCGAGACATTGAGGAATAAATATGTAGGTAGATTATGGAAAAATGCAATAACAAAAGGATTGTCATAGTGGGTGACTTTAACTTCCCTAATATTGACTGGGACTCTCTTAGAGAAAGAGGCTTAGATGGGACAGAATTTTTTAAGTGCATCCAAGAGGATTTCTTGAAAACGTATGTGGATAGTCCAACTGGAGGAGGGGCCACAATGAGCCTGGCCAGGTGACTGACCTTTCAGTGGAGAGCATTTAGGAAACAGTGATCACAGCTCCTTAAGTTTTAAAATAGCTATGAATAAGGATAAGTCAGGACCTTGAGGAAAAGTACTAAATCAGTGAAGAGTAAATTGAGTTAGTATTAGGCAGGAGCTAGGGAGTGTTAATTGGGATGAGCTGCTATTGGGCAAGTCCATATTTGACATATGGGAGTTGTTTAAAGACCTGCTGATCAGAGTTCAGGACTGGCATGTTCCAGCAACGAGGAAGGACAAGGATGGCAAAGTAAGGGACCCTTCATGATGAGGGAGGTTGTGAATTTAGTTGAAAGGAAAAAAGAAGCATATTTAAGGTTTAGGAAGCTAAAATCAGTCAAGGCCCATGAGTAATGTAAAGAAAGCATGAAAGAACTCAGGCAGGGAAATAGGAGAGCAAGATGGGGCCATGAAATGACCTTGGCAATTAGGGTTAAAGAGAATCCCAAGGCATTTTATACATACATTAAATATAGGAGGATAACTAGGGAAAAGATTGGACCCCACAAGGATAAAAGGAGGGAACTTTTGCTTGGAGGCAAAGGATGTGTGTGAGATCCTAAATGAGTACTTTGTGCTGGTATTCATCCAGGAGAAGGATGTAGAGGATAGTGAGATTAGTGTGGAGCATGCTAATATGCTAGGGCATTGTGAGATCAAGAATGAAGTGGTATTGGTTCTCTTGAAGATCATTAAGGTGGATAAGTTCCCAGGGCGTGATGGTATCTACCCCAGGTTGTTGAGAGAGGCAAGAGCGGAGATCGCTGGGGCGTTGACCAAGACATTTGTATCCTTGTTAACCACTGGAGAGTTCCCAGAGGACTGGCGAGCAGCAAAATGTTGTTCCTCTGTTGAAGAAGCGAAGTAGGGATAATCCAGGAAACTAGACCAGTGAGTCTCACATCGGTGGTTGGCAAGCTAATGGAGTGAATTCTTAGGGATAGGATTTACACAAATTTGGAAAAGCATGGGCCACTTAGGAACCGTCAGCATGGCTTAGTGCAAGGTAAGTCATGTCTTACTAACTTGACTGAATTTTTCAAGGAGGTAATTGAGGAGGGTAGAGCAGTGAATGTTGTCTTAGTGGATTTTAGTAAGGCTTTTGACAAGATCCCTCATGGTAGTCACATCCAAAAGATTAAGATGTAGATTGGCCATGTAGATTCAGAATTGGCTTGCCAATAGAAGGTAGTGGTGTAGGGTGTTTTTCTGGTTGGAGGTCAGTGGCTAGTGATGTTCTGAACAGATCTGTACTGGCACCTCTGCTGTGTGTGATATTTATAAATGACTTCATGAAAGTGTAGATGGTTGGGTTAGTAAGTTTGCAGATGATACAAAGATCAGTGTAGTTTTGGATAGTGTAGAAGTTTGACGAAGGATTCAGCGGGATATAGCACAGTTGCAGATATGGGCGGAGGAATGGTAGAGTTTAATCTGGGTAAATGTGAGGTTCTGCACTTTGGGAAATCAAATATTAAGGAAAAGTATACAGTTAATGGCAAGACCCTGAACAGAATTGGTGTACAGAGGGATCTTGGGGTTCAAGTCCATAGCTCCCTGAAAGTGAAAAGAAAATAGGTAGGGTGGTAAAGAAGGCATAAGTCGTAAGGTAGATACCATCACGCCCTGGGAACTTATCCACCTTAACGATCTTCAAGAGAACCAATACCACTTCATTCTTGATCTCACAATGCCCTAGCATATTAGCATGCTCCACACTAATCTCACTATCCTCCACATCCTTCTCCTGGGTGAATACCAGTGCAAAGTACTCATTTAGGATCTCACCCACATCCTTTGCCTCCAAGCACAAGTTCCCTCCTTTTATCCTTGTGGGGTCCAATCTTTTCCCTAGTTATCCTCCTATATTTAATGTATGTATAAAATGCCTTGGGATTCTCTTTAACCCTAATTGCCAAGGTCATTTCATGGCCCCATCTTGCTCTCCTAATTCCCTGCCTGAGTTCTTTCATGCTTTCTTTACATTACTCATGGGCCTTGACTGATTTTAGCTTCCTAAACCTTAAATATGCTTCTTTATTGTCAGGGAATTGAGTACAAGAGTCAGGATGTCATGTTGCAGCTTTATAAGAAATTGGTTAGGCCACACGTAGAGTATTGCATTCAGTTCTGGTCACCACATTACAGGAAGGATGTGGAAGCTTTGGAGAGGATGCAGAAGAGGTTCACCAGGATGCTGCCTGGATTAGAGGATGTGAGCTGTAAGGAGAGGCTAGAAAAACCTGAGTTGTTTTCTCTGGAGCAGGGGAAGCTGAGGGGAGAATTGATAGAAGTCTATAAAATTATGAAATGCTCGATAGGGTTGACAGTCAGAATTGTGTTCCCAGAGTTGAAATGTCTAATACTAGGGGGCATGTAGTTAAGATAAGTGGGGAAAAGGTCAAAGGAGATGTGAGAGGCAAGTTTCTGATGCACAGAGTGGTAGGAGTCTGGAATGTACTGCCAGGGGTGGTGGTGAAGGCAGATACGATAAGGACATTTAGATAAGCACATGAGTGTGCAAGGAATGGAGGGATATGGACAAAGGGCAAGCAGAAGGGATTAGTTTAATTTGGTGTCTTGTTCGGCACAACATTATGGGCCGAAGGGCCCATTCCTGTGCTCTACAGTTCTATGTTCTATATCTCTCAACTCACATATTGGCATTTTGACAAACTTGACTAGCTTTGCATCACCGCAGCTCAGGAAAGCTGAGGCCAATGTTGTTTCGCTGTTGATATATTGAAGAGATTAGGAGATTGCTTAACTCTCGATCAAAACTAACAACTTGATTTTGGTCAATTATCACTCAATGGTCCAATCCAATTAAGGGAACTGGTTGTCTAGTCTCATGTCATCGAACTGATCATCCACCAGAGACCCCGGTTAATACTGTGACAGGGGTGCAGGAGAGCATTAAATGTCAGCCCCAGTAATGTTAACCATGAAACCTATTCAGTTCACTAATTTCATTGATGTGGAGATGCCGGTGTTGGACTGGGGTGGACAAAGTCAGAAGCCTCACAACCCCAGGTTATAGTTCAACAGGTTTATTTGAAATCACAAGCTTTCAAAGCATAACCCCTTCGTCAGGTGAAGTGAGAGAAGAGCACACAGAACACAGAATTTATGGGCAGAGAGATCAAGGGCAGAGAGGTCAAAAGATCATACAAATGGTGTGAGTGGAGTATCAAATAATAAGTCCCTGCACATGATCCGAAGTGTCAGATGGTGAGTAAAGTGTCATCAGCTGAATAACAAACGAAGGGATGACCTATAATCTGATTAAATGAGGCAGAGAGATAATTACAAAAAATTAAAAATAAGGTGGTGCTAGACACCATGGAAACCTTTGCAATACATGTCAAAATAATCACAATGGATACTAACATCACACGTGGCAACACCACCCACTGCGTACATGCAGATACTCATGTGACTCGGCCAATGTTGTCGATCTCATACGCTGCAGGCAAGGATGCCCTGAGGCATAGTGCATTGGCGAGACCATGTAGACACTATGACAACAGATGAATGGACACTGCGCAACAATTGCCAGACAGGAATGTTCCCTCCCAATCAGGCAACACTTCAGCATCAAGGACATTCACATTCCAGTCTTCGGTAAGCATCCTCCAAGGTGGCCTTGGAGATACACAACAATGCAGAATCGCCAAGCAGAAACTGATAGCCAAATTCCATATCCATGAAGACAGCCTCAACCATGATCATGTTCCGCTACATTGACCCCACCACACTATTCTGTTTTTGTAAAATCTTCCTTACTGTCCTATGTTGACACCATCACCTTGATAAATTGTTATGATCTCTCTACCTTAATCAGTTTGTACAGTTTTGGATTACTTATTACATTGGTTAGACCCTCGGCCTGTGACTCTTATACAAAGAACAAAAGAACAAAGAAAATTACAGCACAGGAACAGGCCCTTCGGCCCTCCAAGCCTGCGCTGATCCAGATCCTCTATCTAAACCTGTCACCTATTTTCCAAGGATCTGTATCCCTCTGCTCCCTGCCCATTCATGTATCTGTCTAGATACATCTTAAATGACGCTATCATGCCCGCCTCTACCACCTCCACTGGCAATGCATTCCAGGCACCCACCACCCTCTGCGTAAAGAACTTTCCACACATATCTCCCTTTAACTTTTCTCCTCTCATTTTGAAATCGTGACCCCTAGTAATTGAGTCCCCCACTCTGGGAAAAATCTTCTTGCTATCCACTCTGTCTATACCTCTCATGATTTTGTAGACCTCAATCAGGTCCCCCCTCAACCTCCGTCTTTCTAATGTAAATAATCCTAATCTACTCAACCTCTCTTCATAGCTAGCACCCTCCATACCAGGCAACATCCTGGTGAACCTCCTCTGCACCCTCTCCAAAGCATCCACACCCTTTTGGTAACGTGGCGACCAGAACTGTACGCAGTATTCCAAATGTGGTCAAACCAAAGTCCTATACAACTGTAACATGACCTGCCAACTCTTGTACTCAATACTCCGTCCGATGAATGAAAGCATGCCGTATGCCTTCTTGACCACTGTATCCACCTGCGTTGCCACCTTCAGGGTACAATGGACCTGAACACCCAGATCTCTCTGTGCATCAATTTTCCCCAGGGCTTTTCCATTTACTGTATAGTTCGCTCTTGAATTGGATCTTCCAAAATGCATCACCTCACATTTGCCTGGATTGAACTCCAGCTGCCATTTCTCTGCCCAACTCTCCAATCTATCTATATTCTGCTGCATTCTCCGACAGTCCCCTTCACTATCTGCTACTCCACCAATCTTAGTGTCATCTGCAAACTTGCTAATCAGACCATCTATACCTTCCTCCAGATCATTTATGTATATCACAAACAACAGTGGTCCCAACACGGATCCCTGTGGAACACCACTGGTCACAGTTCTCCATTTTGAGAAACTCCCTTCCATTACAACTCTCTGTCTCCTGTTGCCCAGCCAGTTTTCTATCCATCTAGCTAGTACACCCTGGATCCCATGCGACTTCACTTTCTCCATCAGCCTACCATGGGGAACCTTATCAAATGCCTTACTGAAGTCCATGTATATGACATCTACAGCCCTTCCCTCATCTATCAACTTTGTCACTTCCTTAAAGAATTCTATCAAGTTGGTAATACATGACCTTCCCTGCACAAAACCATGCTGCCTATCACTAATAAGCCCATTTTCTTCTAAATGTAAACAGATCCTATCCCTCAGTATCTGCTCCAGCAGCTTCCCCACCACTGATGTCAGGCTCACCGGTCTATAATTTCCTGGATTATCCTTGCTACCCTTCTTAAACAAGGGGACAACATTAGCAATTCTCCAGTCCTCCGGGACCTCACCCGTGCTCAAGGATGCTGCAAAGATATCTGTTCAGGCCCCAGCTATTTCCTCTCTCACTTCCCTGAGTAACCTGGGATAGATCCCATCCGGACCTGGGGACTTGTCCACCGTAATGCCTTTTAGAATACCCAACACTTCCCCCCTCCTTATGCTGACTTGACCAAGAGCAATCAAACATCTATTCCTAACCTCAACATCCGTCATGTCCCTCTCCTCAGTGAATACCTACGCAGAGTACTCATTAAGAATCTCACTCATTTTCTCTGACTCCTCACATAACTTCCCTCCTTTGTCCTTGAGTGGGCCAACCCTTTCTCTAGTTACCCTCTTGCTCCTTATGTATGAATAAAAGGCTTATGATAGGCTATACCTATCATGTTATTCCAGTCTTTTGGTTTGTCTCCAGCACCACTTCATTTTTAATTCTTTGTAGTTATCTCTCTGCTTCATTTAATCGGATTATAGGCCATCCCTTTGCTTGTTATTCAGCTCCTGACACTTTAGTTACCGTCTAACGCTTTGGATCACCTGCAGGGACTTATTGTTCGATACTCCACTCACACCATTTGCATGATCTTTTGATCTCTCTGCCCATAAATTCTGTGTTCTGTGTGTTCCTCTCTCACTTCACCTGACAAAGGGGCTACGCTGCGAAAGTTTGTGATTTCAGATAAACCTGTTGGATTATTACCTGGTGTTGTGTGACTTCTGAAGGATTTTCTGCCAGCCTAACTTGATCTGGTCTCCATGTGACTCCAGAGCCTTAGCAACATGGTTGATGCTTCAATACCCTTTGAAATGGCCTGGCAAGCCACTAAGTTGTGCTCATCTATGATAGAAAGTTAGTAAGGTATTCAACCAGACAGACCACCTGACATATGCACTAGAAGCACTGTAGAATCCTGTGAAGTCCTCTTTCTCAATATCCGGGGGCTTGTGCCAAAACTGGGAGAGAGTTCCCACTGGACATGATCATACTCTTCAAATCAATATCCCAGGCTCAGTCCTGGGTAGGTGCTGTGCTTTCTGGTAGGACAGATACACCAGAGGTGACAGGGGTATACGGTGAGGAATGAGTTGCACTGTGAGTCCCCAACATTTACTGTGCTTTTATTCAAAGTGAATCTCTGAAGAAAAATAGCTTCACATTTCCTTTTTTTGAGGGGTGTGTTTGTTTGTGTGTTGGAGAATTTAGAAAGGTAGATTTTCATACTTTTGCATTTCAGATTGTATAAATTAGCACTGCATCTTTGCAAAATAATTCTTATTTACACAATAAATCAAGGGGCTTTACAGTGGTTCAGTCAAGCCCTCAAAATGATGATCAGGGCATGCTGTCTTGAATATCCCCACGATTGGGACAAAGGGTGGGAATTTCATTTGTTTGCTACTTGAGATTCATCAAATGAGTTTTCTGGTTTCAGTCCTCTTTAATTAGTTTATGGACATGAGACAAAATATCCTCTGAAACTAATCAATTACTCTTCCATTAATGTTATGTAAGTGTGTTCTGACAGCAGCTCATAGGAGCCTGCAAAGTGGCTGAGGAACACCTTAGAGCTTCTCAAGCAACCAAGAAGAAATGATCAGATGAGCAAGTTAAGATTCAAACCAGGGGTTAAGGTGCTAGATTATTGCCTATTCAGGGTGGACTACTGAAAGCATAGTTTAGTGGTTCATATGAGCTAATCAAAAGTATTGGTAACCTGAATTATTTAATTGACACCCCAGATCACTAGGAGATGATTCAGCCATAACATCACCAAGGGGAATGAGTATAAGCAAATACAGGACTCTCAGGTCATAGGGAAAGTGCAGAATGAAAAAGACAATAAGAATGTGACCGAAGGAGGCCTCAACAGTTCCCAACAATTCCTAATAACCAGTTAGCCAACACAAAACTCTTAGGGGGATTGGACACAACGCTTTCAGATTTAGGCACAGAACAATGAGGAGACCTAATAGGGCTATTCACAGAATTTAAAGGAGTCCATAGAGCAAGAGCACCTTTAGCCATTTATGATGTAGAAGTTAGAGAATCCGACTCCAATCCAACTGTATTGTTATCACTTAGGTCCAGAGAAGCAGGTTCTACTGAAATCAAATACATGTTGGAAAATCACTTAAGTGAACCCTATCAATATAGCTGGTGTTTGGCAGTTGTGTCAATGTCTAAACGTAACCTGATTTAGCATAAGCTGTAGAAGGGTCAATGCAGTAACAAAGGCAGCCTCCTATAAAATTCCCTGTTTAAAAGATTGTATTACAGAATTAGCAGGGCCATATTCTTTACCAAAATAGATTTGTTCAAGGGATACTGTTAGGTTCCTTTAACGCTTCAAGCTAAGGAGATAATGACATTTGTCTCCCAAGAGTGATTCTATTCGGGCTAAAACGTGGTCTGTCCACTTTCCAGAGCCTCATGAAAAACTGTTAGCCAATGTTCCAAACTTTGTGGTTTAACATAATGGTGTGTGAGTAAATAGTGACACTTGGAAGGACCACTAGAACAACTATAAGCTCCATTTAGAAAATAACAGGCAACTAATTTGGTAATTAACCTTAAAAAATGCATTTATAAAATCACAATAACTAACCAAGGACATGTCGTAGGGCAGGAACAAGTGCTGTCAGGAAGAGTAAGAGTACATGCTTCAGTGGAGTACTGAATTTCAATTCTATAGCTTCTCCGCTGACAGACGTATTAAAAAGGTAATGTGGTTAGATGAGTGCCAAGCAGTTTTTGAAAGGCTGAAAGAGATGAACCAGTGTTGGCTGCCCCTAATTTTTCTAAACCGTGAAAGGCATTTATCAATGCTGCTGACTTGGGAGTAGGTGCAGTTCTGTTACCAGAAGATGAGTCATGAATGGAGAAACCAGTGGGATACATTTCCAAATACCTAAATCAACATCAAAACAGATACTTTACTGTGAAAAAAAGAAACCCTGCAATTGCTACTGACTCTAAGAAATTTTTAATTTATATCTGCTTAGGTTACGGTGTAACACTAGTATATGCCAATTAAACCCTTAACAGAAAAAAAACACAATGCCAGGCTGTTCCAGAAGAGCTTGCCATTACAGCCTTATCAATTAATTATTGTTTCTTTCTCCCCCACAATTATGAACAGTGTATTTGCAGATATTTTGTCAAGAGCATCGTTTTTTGAATTATCTAAGTACCAAAAAAAATCGAGCTGACTTGAGAGGTTACATATAAAGATTGAATGAAAATCAGTGACTATATTTTTCTTCATACTTTTCAAATTTTTTTATTCATTCATGAATTTTGGGTATCACTGGTAGAGCCAGCATTTATTGCTCATCCCGAATATATTTTACTTTTTGTACACTTTTTAATGAAATACATTTGAAAATAGCATTTCATTTTCCCCAAGGATGGAGGTGTTACAAATGCTTCATATTTAAAAGTGCTTTGTTGAGTTGAACTTTGAAGGATTTTGGAAAAAAATGATTTATTTCAGGTTCTGTTAACATATAGACTTTTTAAAAAATATCATTTTGGACATTGTTTAACAAGTCATTCCTTGGTTTTAGCTAATTGCTGGACTTGTTTGTTGGAAGTCACCTGCCAAGCTTTATGACAGCCAAGGATCTAGCTTCAGTTTGAATAGTGCAATGGGAGTTGGAGCCTGCTGAGGAAAAGATGTTCACAAGCTCAGTTCTCCCATTTCTGAAAAAAAAGCGCTAGTGTGTCATGTGTGGTACCTGGAACGCTGATTCAGCTGCTCTCGGGAAAAGTCTTTGAGGCAATTAATCTTTATATTTCCTGACAGACTTCATCTGCATCAATCCCAAAGACAACTGTAATGTCCACACGTGTTAGAACATCAGAACAACAAACATCTAAGCATTCCACACCTTATCCTTTTTACCTTCAAGAATTAAAAAATATTGACCTAAAGTTGTTTTATTTTGAAGTGAATCTTTGCAGAGAAATCTATGTCCTTGTTCCCTTTATCTGATGGGAGTGAGTGTGCGTGTGTTGGAACATTTAATGCATTGATATTTAAACTTCCATATTTCAAACTATATCTAACTAACTTGACATCATTGTCGGTAGCTCTTTTCACAATAAATTAATAATTTTGCTGTTTATGAAAGAAACCTCATGGTTGGACCTTTTATAGATAAAGATATGGATGTGGATAGTTGGTATTATGAATAACTCGGTAAAACATTTCCAATTATGTTGTAACTAGTAGATTAGTGGGACTAGACGGAAACAGTACACTCCTCCATCTTTATCAGAAGAAGGGCATTTAGAGATGGGCAATAAATGTTGTTGTGGCCATATCCTATTAAAAGAATTTTAAAAATGTTGAATCACTTGGAGTCAATTGGTATAGTTTTCAGCAAACAGTGTGGTTAAAGTAATGTTCAGGCTGGCCATTAAACTAAGCTGTTACTAAACATGAAAATGAGGCAAACGCTTGAGCCTCAGTCATAATAACTGGATTTAGTCTGCCTAATGTAATTTGAAAGTAATCACATATGAATAACACCAGTAAAGACATTCCTATTGACAAAATGGTGTGATACTTCCGTGCGTTTTTTCTGAATTAATATCATAAACAGACACTGGAAGCGTTCCCAGTGTCATCTAAAAGTGTTCCCGTTTAATGTGGGCCAACAAATGGAAAAAATAAATCCTAAAACAAAGTAAATTTCTGACTTAAGTTAAGTTTATTGGCTGTGCCCACCTAACAATCCAGATCTGCAATGGCAACTGTTTGCAGAAAGCCTCAAACATGATAGCAGACATGCACTGCCAGTTCCTTCTGCAGGATCACCCAAACATTGACAGACCAATGAAAGAGAGGTGATGAAACAGAAAGATCACCTGAAGATAAAAGGTACAGAAATGTTTTCATTATATGGTTATGATTCAGAGATCTGAACAGATTTTTACTGTTATTTATAACTCTATAAAATCATAACTGTAATTCAACTTGAGAGGGTATCCATGGAAATTTAGATGCCTCATATTTTACTAATCTCTGACTAGAATGCATTTTGACTTCTAATGATGACTCACTGACACTCGTCACTTATGTAAATATTGCATCTTTAACACTCATGAAATGTTGACTATTGCTGGTTTTATGTCAAAATGTTTTGCATTTGTTATTTCAATATTTCATTTAACAACAGGATTCCACTTCACATCTCAGAGTTGCTTAAATTGAATGGTGCATGTTCTTCAATTGGTGAAACAGACCATAGTTCATTTCCATCTGCAGCATGTGATTTATAGACTTGATAGAAAAATGTACCTTTTTGATGCTGTGAGCAATTTAATTCAGTGGGATGAATTTTTGATATTTTTCCTCTCTGGCTTAGTGAATGTATCTGGCACAGTTTGTTTACTTAGAAATCAATTAGGTGGGAGAGAAGTGAAAAGAAATCTCAGTGTGCAAGTAATGATATAATGCATCACTAAAGTGCAGAAGCTAAGGATTAGTCCCACAAGCACTATTGTTTTGACTTCAGATATATTCTTTATTCAAACAGAGTAACACTTATATTTTCCATAATTGCAGTGATAAATCCCGCATTCAAACCTGAATTGAATGACAACTTTTAGTTCTATTCTTTGCCAAAAACAATTTGTGAACAGCAAGGTCATTCACCATGAGAATCGGTCATTTGATTTAATATTAAATCAGCTTTATGACATTTTGGTATCTGAATTCTTGAAATCATAGAATGTTATATCACAAAAAGAGGCTATTTGGCCCATTGCATTTGTGATGGTTCCTTGAAGGAGTTCTCCAACTGTTCCACCATGTTGCTGTTTCCTTATAGCAATTTCAATTACTTATCCAGTACCATTTTGAAGGTTATTTGCTTCTATCACTGTTTTAGGCAATACTTTTGAGACTATAAGAACTATGCAATATTTTTGCCTCCTGTCACCCTGTTTTTTTGCCAATTACTGTAAGTCTGTGTACTTTGGTATTAATACTATAAACTTTAACTTCTTTCAACAACTCAAATAAACTTTCATAAACCATGAGAAACAGTTTTTCTTTAACTGTTCTCGAACACTTCATGATTCTGAGCACATGTAAGACGTTCCTTTAAACTTCATTGTTCTAAGGAGAACAACCAAGTTTCTCTATTCTGTCCATATAATTCACATTTTTCATCCCTGTAAACATCAGAAAATCCACTTTGCATTCTTTCAAAAGCCTTGACATTCTTCCTAAAGTATGGAACCTAAAATGAGCTGCATACTCCAACTGAAGACTAACCAGTGTGTTTTAATGGCTTATTACAACATCCTTGTCATTGTACTCTGGGGCTGTATTTATGAAGTGAATATTCAAACATCCTTTTAACAGACTTTTTCAACTGTGCACAGATACGCATGGATTTTGACCCAGCAACACTGAAAGAATGACAATATATTTCCAAATCAGGATGGTGTGTGGCGTGTAGGGGAACTTGCAGATGGTGACATTCTGACGTACCTTATCCTTCTTGATGATAGTGGTTGTGGGTTTGGAACATGCTTTGGTGAATTTCTAAAGTGCATCTTGTAGACGGTACAAACTGCTGTGACGGAGTGTCGGTGTTGAAGGAAGAGTGAAAGTTCATGAACATGGTGCCAGTGCCTAACTGTTTTGTCCTAGATGGTGTCAAGCTTTTTGAGTGTTGTTGCAGCTGCACTTACCCAGGCAAGTGGAGAGTATCACACTCCTGACTTGTGCTTTATACATGGTGGCCGTTATTGGGAAGTCAGTTACCCTTTGCAAAATTCATAGCCTCTGACCTGCTCTTGTGGCCATAGTACTTATGTGGCAAATCCAGTTCAGTTAGATGTCGATAGTGGGGGATTCAGTGATAGTAATGCCATTGAATGTCAAGGGCAATGATTAGATTCTCACTTGTTGGAGATGGTCATTGTCAGGTACTTGTGTAGTATAATGTTAATTGCCACTTGTCAGCTGAAATCTGAATGTTGTAGATTTTGAATATTGTTGCAATTGGGCAGGGTTGCTTCAGAATCTGAACATTGTGCAATCATCAACAAAAAACTCCACTTCTGCACTTATGACAGAAGGAAGGTCATTGATCAAGCAGCTGAAGATGGTTGGGCATAGGACACTACTCTGAGGCACTCCTGCAGAGATGGCCTGGAGCTGAAATGACTGAAGTTCAAATCCCAGAACCACCTACTTGTGTGCCAGGTATGACTCCAAGCATGTGTTTGCTATTTCACGTGTCCACCCATAACCCCCAAAAGTCTATTATAACACTTCTACTGTATTTTCAAGCTTTGCTGCATGTGCATAATTTAAGGTTGTATGAAGTGCATAGAAGTTCAACTTATCAAATGCTGCTAAAAGCGTGATGGTCCCCAAAAACAACCACTGCACAAGCCTCTACAGTCAGTTACATAATCATTGTCAACTGAACTGTACATTTTGTATCAACACAATTCTTTTCATCAAAATGAGTTTCAATTTCACCAACTAGTCCATTATGTGGTATTTTATTAAACAACTTTTGATTAGTCACTATATATAATCTCAACTCTTTCCATTATCTTTCAAAAGAATTCAATTAAGTTAGACAAACATGTCTTTTCTTTTATCAAGCTCATACTTTTTTCCAAATCTATTAGCCCATATTTTTCCAAGTGCTTATTTGTTTTTTCCCAGTTTAATGTCTCTACGAATTTCACTGTTATGAACATCAGGCTGACTGTCCTAATACATTCTAACATTTGCAGTCCTCCGGCACTAACACCATATCTAAAAAGAATTGCAAGATTCTAGGTGAGAGTTCTGCAATTTCTATCCTTACTTCCCTGAGCAACTTAAGAAAAATTCAAACCTTGTCATTTTTCTACGTTGACTACTACCAATTTTTAAATTATCGCCTCTTTATTTTTATTCTACCAAATTTCTCTCCTACTTTCTCCTTACTATCGAATTGGGCAGTATCTTCCTCATTAGTGAAGACAAATGCAGCTTATTCAAAGTATTTAAGCCATGCTGTCCACATTCACAAGATCTCATTTTTGATTTTGTAATTGGGCTTCCTCTTCCTTTGACCCTACCTTTACTATCTATGTTATTTATAAAAGACACAAAAACAAAGTTGCTGGAAAAGCTCAGCAGGTCTGGCAGCATCTGTGAAGGAGAAAACAGAGTTAACGTTTCAGGTCCGGTGTCCCTTCCTCAGATCCTCCAGTTCTGATGAAGGGTCACAGGACTCAAAATGTTAACTCTGTTTTCTCCTTCACAGATGCTGCCAGACCTGCTGAGCTTTTCCTGCAGTTTTGTTTTTGCTCCTGATTTACAGCATCTGAAGTCCCTTTGGTTTTTATTTATAAAAGTCTCCTGTTTCTTAACATTACGTGCTCATCTATTCTTATACACTCTTTTCACCCCTCGTATTTCCTTTTCCAGTTCTTTCTTGTACTCAGCATTCAGCTCAGTTCTCTGATGAACTATGCATCTATTTATCTTAAGCCTCCCTTTCTCCATTGCATTTTAATCTCTATATATTTAGTTATCGAGGGAACTCTACCTTTAGGTGCTTTTTCCTTCTCCCATGTCTGTACAAAAACAATCTCCTCTTTGAAGGTTTCCACTGTTCGTTACTGTTTTATCTGCATTTCATTGATTCCAATCCATGTGAACTAGATCTCTTTTCATTCAGAGAAATTAGCTCTTCCTGAGTTGAGCAAAATCACATTTGATTTATCTTTATCCTTTTCGATAATTGCCGTAAACCAAATGATATTGTGATCGCTGTTTTCCGCATGCTGTCTTACTGTATCATGCTCTGGTTACCATACTTTATTTCCCATTTATTTCTGAACAGAATTCCATAGAATTGCTTTGCATGTTTAACACAAGATTTTGTAAAATCTTTTACAAAAATATTTCAGCATGTATCTCCTCATGCATTATTTTACACAGGTAAGACTTTTAGAGTTCAATCATGTTTTGTAAAATATTTCCAATTCATACTGGATGTTTTGCTTGTATAAAGCTGGACTTTGTTTTTTAAAATCCAAATAAGGAAGTTGTAAAAGTTGTTTTAGACTTAAAAACAAAGGAACAAAGTGACGGTTATTGAACTTCAGAATTACACTAACTTTCCTATCTGTTCCAGGAGTTGTTTTTGTCTGTTGATGCTTGTTTTTTAATGTTGTCATAGGAAACTAGCTTAAAACAAGTACTTGCCCTCAATGACATCATCCCATATTTCTAAGAGGAAAGTTTTGTTACAGAAACTCAAAGAGGACAAATAAGTGATTACGGAATTTTGTTTTTTGTTCTAAACAATAAAGGATAGTCCTCGTAGAGGGGAAAGATATAGTGAAAAGTGAATAGCTAATGTAGTGTCATGACTAAATGGATAAAATGGAAACTGGTATAACACACATCAGTTAAGAAATTTTTTTAATAGCAGCATAATTTATACTAATACTTGGCTGCTTGCTATAAATCCTAATACTTGGCAGCTGGCAACAAATACAAGGCTTATTAGTAGCTTGTATTCTTAATTAGTCAGTGTTTTATTGAGCATTCAAACAGTAAACTATATGTACAGCAGTGACAACTGCAGTGTCCCATGATGTTCCAGTATCATTTTGTTTGAAATATACATAAATGATTTGTATATCTCATATATATTAATGATTTAGATGAAAATGTCAATGGTCTGATTAGTAAGCTTGCAGATTACATGAAAATTGGTGGAGTTCTGAACAGAGAGGAAGGATATTAAAGAATGCAGCAGGATATAGATCAGCTGGAAGGTTGCGCAGAGAATTGATAGATGGACAAGTGGATGATCTGTATAAGTGTGCATTGGTGTATTGTAGGAGGTAAATGCAAGAAAGTATACTGTAAATGACCAGACCTTAGGGACACTGATATACAGAGGGACCTTGGGGTCCAAGTCCATTGCTCTCTGAAAGAGGTAACAGAAGTGAATAGGTAGTAAAGAAGGCATAAGACATGCTTGCCTTCATCAGTCGGGACATTGAGTGTAAAAGTTGGCACGACATGATGCAGCTGCATAAAACTTTAGTTAGGCCACATTTGAAATACTGTGCACAGTTATGGTTGCTACACTGTAGCAAGGACATGGGCACTTTGGAGAAGGTGCAAAACAGGTTTACCTGGAGGTGCCTGGATTGGAATGTATCAGCTATGAGGAGAAGTTGGACAAACTTGGATTGTTTTCACTCGAGTGTCAGAGGTTGGGGTGGGTGGGAGGGGCTGGGGGGAGGAGGTGGAACCTGATAGAAGTACATAAAATTACAAGAGGCATGGATAGGGTGGATAGTCAGAGTTTCTTTCCCAGGGTGGAAATGTCAAATACTAGACAGCATAAGTTTAAAGGGAGAGGAGGAAAGTTTAAAGGAGATGTGCAAGGCAACTTTTTTTTTACCCAGAGGGTTGGAGGCACTGCAATAAGGAAGTGGTAGAAGCAGATACAGTAGCAAAGTTTATAAGGCTTTTAGGCAGGCAGATGAATGGGCAGGGAATAGAGGAATATGGACCATGTGCAGGCATATAGGATTAGTTCAAAATAGCATCATAGTTAGGCAGACATGGTGGGCCAAAGGTCCTGTTCCTATGCTGTGCTGTTCTATATTGTATAAGTAGGCAAGCCATTAAAGTAAAATCAGAATGTTTTTTATTCTTCAAGACAGGTGGAAATCGCTGGCTAGGTCAGTGTATATTGGCTAACTAGCAGAAGACAGAGAGTTGGGATAAGAGGGGGCCTTTTCAGAATGGCAACCTATAACTAATGTCATGCCTCAGGGATGAATGCTGGGGCCACAAGTATTGACAATATACATTAATGACGTGGATGAAGCAATTGAATATCCTATAGCCAAGTTTGCAGATGATACAAATGTAGATAGGAAGGCAGTTGGTGAGGATGACTCTGAGAGTCTGTGGACACATATGCACAGGTTATGCAAGTTGTAATGTCAGAAATGTGAGGTTATGCACTTTTGCAGAAAGAATACAGGAATATTTAACTGGAGAAAGGCTGCAGAAAGCTACAGAATAGATGGATTTGGGAGCCCTCATCTGTGAATCACAAAAAGCTAGCATCCAAATTCAGTGCGTCAACGGGAAGACAAATAGACTGTTGGCCCTTATTTCAAAGGGAATAGTGTACAAGAATAAGGATGTCTTGCTTAAACTATACAAAGCACTAGACAGAGCACACCTGGAAAAGAGTTATAGAGCCATAGAGCTGTACAGCATGGAAACAGACCCTTTGGTCCAACTCGTCCAAATACTTTGAACCGTTTTGGTCCCCTTATCTAAAGAAAGTTATACTAACATTGGAGGCAAATCAGAGAAGGTTTACAAGGTTGATACCAGGCATGGAGATAATGTCTTATGAGGAGAGGTTGAGTAGATTGGGCTTGCCCTCATTTGAGTTTAGACGAATGAGAGGCAACCTTATTGATTCCTTTAAGATTCTTACGGGACTTGACAGAGTAGCTGTGGAGAAGTTGTTGCCGCTTGTATGACAGGCTAGGAGCAGGGCCTCAGAGTAAGGAGTCACACATTTAAGTGATGAAGAGGAATTTCTTTCCTCGAAGTGCAGTGAATCTGTGGAATTCTTTACCGCAGAGGGGTGTAAAGCTGATTCATTAGGTATAATCATGACTGAAGTGCACAGATTTTTCAAAACAAAGGTTATGGGATGAGGCAAAAAAGTGGAGTAAGGAAGGATTATCAGATCAATTGAGATAACAAGGTGTAGAGCTGGATGAACACAGCAGGCCAAACAGCATCAGAGGAGCAGGAAGGCTGACGTTTTGGGCCTAGATCAGATCAATTAATATCTTATTGAATGGTACAGACTTGATGGGCTAAATGGCCTATTTTTGCTCCCACTCTTATGGTCTTAAGTTACTAAAGTTGTCAGGACAGGTAGAGGGAGCTGTTATTAAAGCCTACAGTATTTTAGGCTTCATAATTAGGGGCATAGTATATAAGAGTAGGAGGTTATGTTGAACTTACATGAGACACTGTTTAGTCCTCAGTTGGAGTATTAGAATCATAGAGTCACACAGCATGGAAACAGACTCTTCGGCTGAACTCGTCCATTCTGACCAGGTTTCTTAAACTGAACTATTCCCATTTGCCTACATTTGGCCTATATCCCACGAGACCTTTCTTATTTATGTACCTGTCCAAATGTCTTTAAAATGTTGTAATTGTACTTGCCTCTACCGCTTCCTCTGACAGCTTGTTCCATTAATGCACCATCCTTTGTGTGAAAAAGTTGCTCCTCAGGTCCCGTTTTAATCTTTCCCCTCTCACCTTAAACCTATGCTCTCTAGTTTTGGACTGCCCGACCCTGGGGAAAACACCTCTATAAGGTCACCCTTCAACCTCAGAGGCTCCAGGGTAAAAAAGCCCCAGCCTATACACCCTCTTCCTATAGCTCAAACCTTCCAGTCTCAGTAACATGCTTGTAAATCGTTTTTGCAACCTTTCCAATTTAATAACATCCTTCCGACAGCAAGGTGCCCAAAATTGAGGTATTACTTACAATTCTGGGTGCCACACTTTAAGAAGAATATGAATGCAGAGTGCAGAAATTTTTTTTTTGAGAATGGGATGAGGCTGTTCAGTCCTGAGGAAATATTGGAGACTTCGGGATTGTTTTCCTTGGAGAGGAGGAGGTTAAGAAGAGCTTTTATAGAAGTTTTCAAAATCATGAGGAGTCTTGAGGGATTGGCAATAAATGTTGGCCCAGCCAGTGATGACCATAACCCATGAATGAATGAAAAATGTTGGAAACATCTTGGGACATACCGCTCAATAACCGCAATATGTAGAATATTTCAGTGAAAAACTTGGTATAATCTTGTTTATTTGAATTAGGTATTACCTTCTCCCTACTCACAGAATCATTATGGTGCAGAAAGAGGCCATTCAGTCCATTGTGTCCTCACCAACTCTGTGGGTAGGCATTATGAATTAGTTTCAATCTCCTGCCTTTTCCCCATACCCCTGCATATTGTTTCTGTTCAAATAATCATCTGATGCTCCCTTGAATGCATCAAATGAACCTCCTACTAACACACTTCCAGGTATTGTATTCCAGACCAGTGTCTGAGAAAACTCTTTATTATCATTTGTTTTCAAAACTAGTTAAAACATCAGTTTTGTAATGGCTATTGTCACAAACAGCTCTTGATATTCGGAGGAATACAATGTCCATCACCAAGAGTGGATTGGAAGTGCTGATAATTTCCTTGAGTCCTGAAGGACATTCCTGCAGTAGTGAACAAACCAACAACAGGAAAAAAAGCCTACTTGACCTTGCCCTCACTGGTCTACCTGTCACAGATGCATTTGTCCATGACACTGTGTGGTCCTGTGGAGACAATGTCTCTCCTTCCCATTGAAGCTACCGTCTATTGTGTTTTGTGGTACCACCATCACCCTAAATTGGATAGATTTCAAAATGATCTAGCAACTCGAAACTAGATGTATATGAGGCTCTTCAGTAGAGTTGTATTCAACCATAGTCTGTAATCTGATGGCCCAACATATTCTTCACCATACCACTGGTATCAAGCTGGGGTCAACCTAATTTCATGCAAAAGTACGGGAGACTATGTCAGGAGCAACACCGGTTATATAGCTAAAAATGGAGGCTCAACCCGGTGAAGCTGCAACACAGGATCGTTTGCATGTTAAACAATAGAAGCAGCAAGTGATCGATGGGGCTGAGCGATCTCACAAACAATGAATCAGATCTAAGCTCTGCAGTCTTGCCACATGCAGTCGTGAATGATGGAGGACAATTAAGTAACTCACTAGAGAAGGAAGATCCACAAATATCCCCATAGTCAATGACAGGAAGCCAAGCACAAAAGTCAAGGCTGAAGCATTTACAACCATTTTCAGTAAAACTGAGCAGATTATCCATTTTAGTCTCCTCCTAAAGTCCTCAGCATCACAGATACCAATCTTCATCTAATTCAATTCGTTCCACATGATAACAAGGAATGGCTGAATGCACCAGAAACAGAAAAGGCTAAGGGTCCTGACAAAATTCCAACAATAGCATATCTAGCTCACGTAGCTGAGCTGTTTCATTTCAGCTACAACACATGTCTGCCCGACAGTGTGGAAAATTGAAACAAAAATAGAAATTGCCTGAAACACTCTGCAGATCTGACAATATCTGTGGAGAGAAAGCAGATTTAACATTTCAAGTCCAGTTCTGAAGAGTCATCTTAGTTCTGGAGAAGGGTCACTGGATTCAAACATTAACTCTATTTTCTCTCCACAGATACTACCATATCTGCTGAGTTTCTCCAGCAAATTTTGTTTTCATTTCAGATTTCCAGCATCCGAAGTTCTTTATTATATTCTAATGTGGAAAATTGCCTGAGTACATTCTGTCCACAAAAAGTAATACAATTTCAAACCGGCCAATTACCGCCCTATCAATCTACACTCAATCATCAATAAAGTGATGGAAGGAGTCTTTAACAGCTACATTTGCTGAGCAACAACCTACACATTTAAACTCAGTTTGTGTTCAACCAGGGCCACTCAGCTCCTGACCTGATTATAACCTTGGTCCAAACATGGACAAAAGAGCTGAACTCCAGAATGAGTTGAGTTTACATCAAGGCAGCATTTAACCAAACGTGTGACATCAAGGAACCCCAAAAATAGAAGAGTCAATGAGAATCAGGAGGAAATCTCTGCACTGGCTGAAGTCATACAAAGCACAAAAAAAGATAATCATGGTTACTGGAGATCAGTCCCCTGAATCACAGGACATTACCACAAGAGTTCGTCTGGGTAATACCCTTGGCCTATCCATCTCCAACTGCTTATTCAATGACCTTCTCTCCTTCATAAGGTCCAAAGTGGGGGTATTCACTGATGTTCATGTAATAAAACTTCTTAGATTCTGAAGCAGTCTATGTCCATATGCAGCAAGATCTGGATAATGTTTGGGTCTGCGTTAATAAGTGGCAAGTAACATTTACGCTGCGCAAGGGCCAGGCGATTTCCCATTTTCAACAACAAAGAACCTAACAGTTTCCCTTGACATTCAAAGGAATCACAATTCAAAGGAATCACTATTGCTCATTCGCCCACTACCAACATTATTGCAGCTAAAGAATCTGACTCACCACCACCACCACCACCGCCTTCAAAAAGGACAATTAGGGATGGCTAACATAAGACAATAAGACCAAAAGACATAGGAGCAGAGTGGTCCATTCAAGCTAGTCAAACCTGCTCTGCTATTCAATGTTATCATAGCTGATATGATAATCCTCAACAACACTTTCCAGCTTTTCCCCATAACCCTTGATTCACTCACTGATTAAAAATCTGTCTATCTCAGCCTTGAATATACTGAACAACCTAATCTTGACAGCCCCCTGCAGTAAAGAATTTTGTAGTTTCACTACCCTATAAGACAAGAAATTCCTCCTCATCTCTATCTTAAATGTGCAGTCTCTTATTCCAACATTGTATATGTTGGTCTCAGACTCTCCCACAAAGGGAAACGACCTTTCCGCATTTACCCTGTCAATCTCCCTAAGAATTTTGCATGTTTTGATAAGGTCACCTCTTCTGAATGCAACTAGTACAACCACCTCCCACCTCCAGAAGGCAAGTGAAAGACCATGTGCCTCAGGATGTCTTTATCTGTGGCCCAAGCAGGTCAGACTTCCCTTGCCCCAGAGGGTAAGAGGATGGAAGGCGATATGTTTGCACATTCATTATAAGGGATGGGTTTGTCATTGTCAGCGCCAGCGGTAACTGGCCAGATGTGTATGTGCAGAGTTGCCTCGAGAGAAAGGGATGAGTTTACCTTCACGGTGCACTGGTCCGAGGAGACTTAGCAGGAAAAGATTTAAGATTTAGCAAGGCGGAGAGGGCTTGTCTTTCAATGCCATTCACATTTCCTGCCCTGATTAAGTTATTAAGCCTCTGTTACACTTTGTCAAGGAGTGAGGCCCCATACTCGTGCTATTGACCTCAGCTGTCAATCTCAGCCATGAGTATTTGTATTCTGTGGTCCCCCTTCCTCCCACCACTCTGTCCCCAGGGAACAGAACCCTCCAATGAGCCTTTAAAACTCAAAGCATGATATCCAGATACACATCTGTGAACCATGTTGCAATCTAGTTTTTGAATGTGGACCCTCTATCTGTCATGTTGATGGCTGTATTTTGACAGTTCTAGAATGCTTCCATTCTGACCCTCCAGAGTCCCTTTTAACTACTGGAGCTGAAAGAGACTGTTGTGGCCTGTCCGATTGGTCAGGAAACCCAAAATCAAAAGCAAATGTCACGGCTGAATTCAAAACAAGCTAACATTGTTGAAGCTTACAGGTCCCCGATCACTATCAGCCACCCCATGTAAAATCCAGACAATTAGTGAAGGATTTAAAATGATTTGTACAGAAAAAGTCATGCTAAAATTGTCATAATTTCACAAGTATTCCAATTAAAACCTTGTAAATCTAATAACCAATACAACAATTCACCATTTTGCCTGAGTTGATGAATACATATATGTGTTTGCCAGAGTAATTAATAATTGATTACAATAATAGAGTTGAGTTCCTGGTTTAACTTTACCTATGATAGCTTTTATCGCATCTGATACCCACTTATCTGAAAAGGCCTCTGTGTTTGAAAAGCTTCAAGGATTTTAAACACTGCCATTTTGAGTTACAAATAACTTATTTTTGGAGAATTTTGCTTATATTCAAATCCATTATGCATCTCAACATTATTTTGAACATCCCACACTAATTTAAAATCCAGCTGTTCAATGGAACTTAATTTTAGCATTGATCACAGATTAGAATTTATTGAAAATGGTGCCATCTTTGCCACTATTTGAAGATTTTCCAGGGAATTAAAGATTAACGTTGATTTTGGACTTTGAATGAGCTGAGTGAAAGCTCTATGGTCTTAAATGGCTTGGAACATTTTAAAATCCGGTCTTAGTTACCTGTAATTGATAAGGTTTATAATTGGAACACAGGCCTGTAGTATGACATTAAAATAGTAGACTGGACCATTAGGTGAAGTTCTGGTGTTGGGGACATGAAGGTGGTGAGCTTGATAGGATTATTGAAGGATTATCAACAGGAAGCCCGGAAAGTGATTTACCCCTCCCTGGAGTCCAATAAGTGCCTATGGAATGTTTTCTTCCAGAAAACCTGCCACCCACTTCTAGCAAAACATGTATAGGAAGCTAATTCAGGCTATTTCTGATTCTGTACTGTGGGTATATTGGGAAACAATGGCATAGTTGTGCAGTCACTTGATGAGTGATCCAGAAACCGATGTCATGCTCTGGGGATATGGGTTAAAATCCAGCAGAGCAGATCTTGGCATTTCAATTAAAATATAATAATCTGGAATTAAAAGTCTAATAGTCATGAAAACATTGTCAATTGTCATTTTAAGAAAAGTCTGATTTCACTGATGCCCATTTGGGAAGGAAATCTGCTGGCATTTGAAGTATATTGGCTAGTGTTGGCCTGATTCTATCAGACTACTAAAAAGCCTCAAAAAAGGAATGAAATGGGACAGGCCACTTGGCATGAACCAAGGTATCAAAAATTACAATTGAAGGCTCAACTCTGTTGACTCAGCAAAATCCTCCTTACAAACCTCTAGGGGTGAAAGCTGTCTCTCAGACGAGTCGAACAACAGCCTGACATGGACATACTCATGGAAATGTACCAATGTCCCAGACAACACTATCACAATCCTGTGAAGTTCCTGTCCCACGGGCAAGACAGACCCAAAAGTGATGGCAGCAGAGTGGTATACAATCAGGAAGAAGTTGCCCTGGGAGCCCTCAACATTGTCTCCGGACCTGAGGAAGTCTCATGGCATTAGGTCAAACACTGGTGAGGTAACATCTTGCTGGTTACCATGCACTGTTCCTCCAGCATACTGTAAAATGAGATGCTTGACCTGGTAAAGCTACAAAATAGAACTGCTGCGCCAAACAGCAAATGCAGCAAGTGATAGACAGAACTAAGCAACTCCATAACCTACTCCAGATTTGCTTAGCAGTCCTACCACATCCAGTCAAGAAATCACTGGAGGAGGGGGGTCCATATATATTGCCAGCGTCAATGATGGAGGAGCCCAACATATCAGTGAAAAAGATAAGGCAGAAAATCTTTATCCAGAAGTGCTGTGTGGACGATCCATCTTTGCCTCCTCCAGAGTCTCCAGCATCACAGAGGCCAGTTTTCAGCCAATTTAATTCACTCCACATGATATTAAGAAATTTGAAATGATCCTGGTGGGGCAGATGCCAGTCTTTGGCCAATTTGATTCACTCCGTGAGATTTCAATAAATGCTGAGGCACTGGATACTGCAAAGGCCCTGACAACATTCCAGCAATAGTACTGAAGACTCGTGCTCCAGAACTTTCCATGCACCAAACTGACTTGTTCCAGTACAAATACAACAGCAACTACCTGACCATTTGGAGAATTTCCCAGGTATGTCCTGTACCCAAAAAGGCTAGAGAAATCCAATCCGGCTAATGCTGCATCAGTCTACTCTTGATCATTAGTAAAGTGATGGAAGGTGTCATCAATAGTGCTTTAAGCAGGCACCTGCTCAGAAATAACTTGCTCAGTGACGCCCAGTTTGAGTTCTGCCAGGTGCACTCAGCTCCTGACCTCATTACAGCCTTGGTTCAAACATACAGAAATGGTTGAATTATAGAAGGAAGGTGTGAGTGGTTGCCCTTGACATCAATGCTGCAAATGTGTAAGTGTGGCATCAAGCAACCCTAGCAAAACAAGAGTCAACAGGAATCAGGAAGAAAAAAATCCACTTGTTGAAGTCATACTTGACACAAAAGAGGATGGCTTTTGTTGGAGGTCAGCCATCTCAGCTCCAGGACATCTCTGCAAGAGTTCCTCAGGGTTGTGACCTAGGCCCAACCATCTTCAGCTTCTTCATCAATGATCTTCCCTCCATAATAAAGTCAAAATTGAGGATGTTTGTTGATGCTTGCACAATGTCCAGCACCATTTATGATTGCTCAGATACTGAAGCAGTCTATGTCCAAATGCAGCAAGACCAGGACAGTTTCCAGATTTGGGCTGACAAGTGGCAGGCAACATTTGCGCCACTCAAGTGCTAGGCAATGACCAACTCAAATGACAGAGAATCTAACTATCATCTCTTGGTACTCAATGGTTTTACCATCACTGAATTCCTCACCCATCAATATCCTGGGGGTTACTATTGACCAGAAACTTTACTGGACCAGCTATATAATTGTTGCAGTTACAAGAGCAGGTCAGAGGCTAGAGGTCCTGCTGAAAGTAACTCACTTCTTGACCTCCGAAGTTGGTCCACCATCTACAAGGAACAAATCAGGAGTGTGATGGAATAACCCCCACTTAACTGGATTAGAAGGACAAAATAGCCTGCTTGATTGGCACCACATACATAAGAATCCATTCCCTCCACCACTGATGCTCAGTAGTAGCAACTTCCAAACTGATGATCACTACCATTCAGTAGGACAAGGGCAGCAGATACATGGGAAAACTATCTCATGCAAGTTGCCCTTCAAGCCACTCACCATCTTGAATTGGAAACATATCATTGTGTCCTTCAGTGTCTCTGGGTTAAAATCCTGGTGCTCCCTTCCTAATAGTATTTTGGATCTGCTTACAGTACATGGACAACAGTGGCTGCAGAAGACAGCTCACCATCACCTTCTCAAGGAAAACTAGAGATAGACAATAAATGTGGGCCCTGTCAGTGATGACCACATCCCATGAATGAATAAGAGAAGATTAAGGAGAGGCATTGCCTAATAGTATAATCCAGAGACCCAGATAATGTTCTCGGGACCCAGTTTGAATCCTGCTATAGCAGATAGAGTCATTGAGTCACAGCACAGAAACAGACCCTTCGATCCAACTTGTCCATGCCGACCAGATATTTTAAATTAATCCAGTTCCATTTGCCACCATTTAACCCATATCCCTCTGAACCCTTCCCATTCATATACCCATCCAGATGCCTTTTAAATGTTGTAATTGTACCAGCCTCCACGACTTTCACTGGCAGTTCATTCCATACATGCACCACCCTCTGTATGAACAAGTTGGCCTTTAGTTCCCTTTTAAACCTTTCCCCTCTCACCTTAAACCTATGCCCTCTAGTTTTAGACTCCCCTACTGTGGGGAAAATACCTTGACTATTCACCCAATCCATGCCCTTCATGATTTTATAACTTCTATAAGGTCTCCCCTCAGCGTCTGACACTCCAGGGAAAATAGCCCCAGCCTATTCAGCCTCTTCCTATAGCTTAAACCCTCCAACTGTGGCAACATCCTTGGAAATCTTTTCTGAAAGTTTTCAAGTTTCACAACACCTTTCTTATAGCAGGAAGGCCAGAAGTGAATGCAGTATTCCAAAAGTGGCCTAACCAATGTCCTGTATAGCCCCAAAATGACCTCCTGACTCCTATATTCAATGCACTGACCGATAAAGGCAAGCATACCAAATGCTTTCTTCACTACCCTGTCTTCCTGTGACTCCACTTTCAAGGAACTATGAACCTGCACTCCAAGGTCTCTTTATTTGGCGAACACTCCCAGGAGCACACAGATGATGGAATTTGAATTCAATTTAAAAAAGTCTGGAATTAAAAGTCTAATGATGACCATTGTCGATTGTCGAATTGGGAAAAAACCCATCTGGTTCACTAATGTCCTTTGGGAAAAGAAACTGCCATCCTTACCTGGTCAGGCCTAGATGTGATTCCAGACCCACAGTAATGTCATTTACTCTTAACTGCCCTCTGGGCAATAAATACTGCCTACCCAGTGACGCCCTCATCTTGTGAATGAATAAAGGACAAGAGAAGGTTATACCATACTGAATGGGCTTTTTTAAATCAAAAATCAGACAAAGATCAGGTTTGGAGAATTTTAAGAAGGGTTTCTCTCTGTGAGGTCTAGCAAGCTATCTCATGCCATTCTGCATAGCTTGCCTCATTATGTATGTACCATGCCTCTACGGTGCCCTGCTCACACTACCTGTGTGTTCAGTGATGACAGCAGTATTTACTACTGCCATTATCACCCATACTTGCACTAGACCAAAAGCTGCCAGCCAGGAGTTGCCCTCACACTGCATGTAGTGGAAGTGGAATGAAACACTGAGACACCTCATTGCAAATACAAGCTCGCATTCATAAATATGATTTATTTCCCCAGTGACAGGTAGGCTGTGTAGCCTGATTCTTGCAGCTTTGCACAACTGAAGCAGGCAATGAGAGGATGAGATAGACTTTGAGAGCTTGGAGAGTGGTAGCAGTCATCTGAGGAAGAAAATGAGGATATTGAGCAGAAAGAACGTCACTGTCACCATGATAAAGCACTGTACCTAGCGTCAGGTGCAACAAGCCTATCTTACATCTTCATCTGTCTGTTTTCTTACCATTGTACTGCATCAATGAGTCAAGCTACACAGACTTTCCTTGACTCACTGATGAGAGTCTTGCTTGACTTGACAAAGGACTACTCCCTTTTAACTTTGAGACAGAGCCATTTGGCTGAAGTGCATGTAATGTGTTTACTGCGTAATCTGCTGGCACTTGCTAAATGTATGACATTGACATAGCATGTTGCTGTACAGCAAATGTCCACATCCTTGACTGGTGAACATTGACAACCATGACAGTCTTCCTGGTTTTGCGTGAGGGTTAAACAGCATGGTTAAACATATGAGCCTTTAAGTTCTGAATGGGGGGAGAAACACAAAAAGGCAAGGTGAGGCAAGGAAGAGATTCGGTCAGCATCTAAGTAGGTGCAAAGTGATTTAGGGCTAAGAGGCAAGCAAGGAACTCTGTGATAAACCTTGGTCCAATCCATGAAGTGGGTGCTTGTCTCTGTGCATAAAGTGTCCTGGAAACAACATGACAATGAAAGTTACCAGTCTGCACCAAAGTGCACCATTGAAGTGGACAATTCTACTCTAAATGGTGGGAGATGTGCCATGATGTAGTGAGGCTAATGCATACCCAGCTGCACCCTCCATGGCTTGTGGGGTGGGGGTGCAGGTGGTTGCTTTCCGTGAGATGTTGGATCGAGATGAACGTCTGGAGGATCAAACTGGAGCTGTCTAGTACCCAATCTGACTCTCATGTCAGGAATTATTGTTATCCAGTTTCTATGTGAATTATGGGAGAATGGGAAACTGTACATCACAAATTGAGATTAGGTACTAATGACACGTAAATGCATGTAAATTGGCCTGTTGCTGCTCACTTCTGAGATTCTTGTTTGAACCTTTAAACCATGATTGTACAATCAGATTTCATTTCCCCAACATCAAGAATTTCATGTGGCTGAAATTTCCCAAAACCTGGCATTGGCAAATTAATTGGGAAAATATGTCCTCTAAGCTTGACATATTTTCCCAATTAATTTGCCAATGCCAGGTTTTGGGAAAAATCAGCCACATGTTCTTGCCATATTGAGGCTTTGACTTGTTTATAATTGGAATGCTGACTATGTAAGTTGATTGATTGATTGATTTATTGTTGTCACATGTACCAAGATACAGTGAAAAGAGTTGTTTTGCATGCTCTACAGGCTGATTGTACCAGACAAAGTGCATTAGGGTAGCAGAACAGAGTGCAGAATGCAGTGTTACAGGCACAGAGAGGATGCAGAGACAGAGAGATCGGAATTAACATCTGACAGGTCTGTCCAAAAGTCTGATAACAGCAAGGAGGAAGTTGTTTCTGAACCTATTCAAACTTTTATATCTACTTGCCAACGGAAAAGGGTGAAAGAGGGTATAACCGGGGTGTGAGGGGTCTTTGGTTACATTGGTTGCTTTCCCTAGGTAGCGGGAAGTATAGATGGAGTCAATGGATGGAAGATTGGCTTGAGTGATGGACTGGGCTGTGTTCACAACTCTCTGAGGGTGACTGGAAAATCACAATGTTTGGAGCAATGTTGGACTGTCAGTGATAAACTCATGATTGTAACTGCAGCTTCACTGTTCCCCAAATTTCACTGAAAATGGGGATGAGTCTAAAATTGAAGATGGCACTTCTCAGCCAACAAATGTATCTTTAATTAACTATTACCTAATTAAAATGACATTGTTGGCCCTCATTCCTCTGGGTAGAGAGCAACGTGGGCCATATTTGTTAAATAGGAATGATGTGCCTGTTAATTATCGATGTTAACAATGTTATTGTAGGCCTGTTTGGTTTGCATTTATGTTAAACAACTGGGTAGATAATATAGCTTATCAAAGTTCTTGTTTACTTTAAGGAGAAATGAAGTTTAATGTGTAACCATGGTGAGCCAGAAGGTCACTGACCAATTCTGTTATGGTTACATTTGTGTGCATGTGAATAATGTTCTGCTAGATTTTAAAAAAACCTACTTCCAGTGCACCTGGTCATCACCATCGTGTCTTCGTGATGAGATGTGATGGTGAAGCTGAGTAACGAAGCTCTTGGATCAAGTACTTCCTGCAGCAGAGACAAGTCAGGACCTTTGAAGTTTCTTTCAGATTTTGTTTTGATCTTACAAGGGTTCTCATATGCCTAGCATGAAAGCAAGTAACCTTCACTTGAAGAAACCAAAACAAATGAAGTGTTCAGTGAATACCACAAAGTGTTACCAGTTTAGTCACAAAAAGAGCTTTGTGTGAGATTTATAAAACCTCTGTCAGCCGTTTCAAAGAACATTCAAACCTGAACATTTCAGACATCCTCTCCCATTTAAGCTACATGCAGAAAATAGAAGCATGGTTGTAGACAACAGCATTCTGCCCACAAAGTGTTTTCAGCAGAAATTTCTTCCCCATCATTATGCCAGGTTTTGCCTTGAGCAAAGTAAATCAACACCTAGCATTGGTCTGAACGTGTCAGTTTGTAATATTCAGCAGCAGCTTCAGAAAATACATTTTGTACAGAATTCACTTCCCACCCCTCCCCCTTCAAAAAAACTTTCCATAACCCCCACCACTCCTTTGGAGATATTGAGAGTGCTGTTGTAAGCTCACATTTTCCTGATTGAATTTCACTCCCTCATAATGAAAAAGCTGGAACTGCACTCCATGATGTCACCACAGCTGAACTTTCTACTGAAAACATCTGTAACCCAACTGTGCTAGAAGAACAAATTCAGAGGAATAGTTTGAAACATGGGAATATTGCAGGCTGAGACACACAATTATTTGTATATAGTGCCCCTTTATAGCATTTATGATTAAATGTGGGTCGAGATTAATAGTATTGTCTTTCAAATGTTGTACAATCTTTGATTGTATGTAAGACTGCATTTGCCTTCTATTGGACCTAATTGTGCATTCAAACAGCAGGGTAAGCTGTCCACCTGAATGTGAAGCTGTCATTGAGGATGTGCCACTGATTTCTGAACCAGAAAAACAAATGGTTTCTAAGCTATTTACATCTGCAAGTGGCAGGTTGAAAATATACACAACTAAAAGCAAAATACTGCAGATGTTGGAAATCTGAAAAATGGCCCAGAAAAATAATTGCTGAAGAAGAATCATATCAGGCTCAAAATATTAGCTCTGTTTTTTTTCTCCACAGATACTGCCAGACCTGCTCAGTTTGCCTAGCATTTGATGTTTTTATTCTAGTTGAAAATAAACATCTTTTTCCCCTTCCATAAAGGATTTGAGGTTGGATATTATTACCATATAGTTTTATAAAAAAAGAACAATGTAAAGCTGGATTAACAGAATACTGATGTCAATTGGAATCAGGAAATGTCCATGTGAAATCATCTTAACAAATTCACTGATCCACAGTTACAACTTTGAGAATGCCACCATAACGTTTTCAGAACCATTACGTTCAATTCACAAACGGAGAAATTTTAGGGACTTCCATTTTTGTCAAATCCTGCTATTGTGGCTCCAGGCTTGATTTCAATGGATCTAGAATGAGGCCTGCACTATTTCAACATGAGATCAAGACAAACCTCCCCCCCGTGTTCTTCCTCACCCCACAATCAGGTAAGTATAGCAGCCTTCTCATTGGGTAATGCTGCATTGTGACTCCTAGTTTAGCAGGTGTTGAGTGAAATGGCAGATTGACCAGGAAACAAAAAATGGATCCTGCTACATGTTCAGGACCTAGTTTAAACAAATTATTTTGCATTTATTATGCATGCACTTCTTTCTGGAAATGTTTTCATGCTTCCCAGAGATGACTTTAAGAGCACAGTGGGCTGTGAGTGAAGAATGTATGTTAGCCAGTCAAATTTTTGCATCAAAATATTTGTCTTTTTTTTGGTTAGGGGAGGGCAAGATTTAAAAGCTGTGTATTATTTTAATACATTAATGTTGCAAAAAATCTAAGAAATCTGTGATTGAACATAATCAGCAATGTTGTATCATGCATTTTTAAACAAATAATTAAATACTTGACAAATAGTCTTTTGCAGACATCATGCCCCTATAAAACAAAGGTTATAACAAGCAAATACACAAGGTAATCATGTTCACAATTGACCTTAATCATTTCCAACATAAATACTTTATCAAATTTAGATTCCCTTAAACTGAACATATCCCAGGATAGATTAAAAGTTTAGTTAGATTTGAAATGTTAAACATAACTTTTTACTTTGCAAATAGAACATCTCATGTCCAGGAGAAGGTACTAGCTGTGTTATTTTCATCAATTTTTCTAATTTTGCTTGCAGATAATTATTTATATCTAAAATGTCCACGAGCTAATTAGTAAAATGAGATAATTTAGAAATTATACATAGTAATATTCTTTACCTGTGACTTAAATTAAAATAATAGGCAGTGATAATATTGCTTCTTTTGTTAATTCTTCAGATTTATTTGAATCCACAAGCTTTTGGAGCACTGCTCCTTCACCTGACAAAGGAGCAGCACTCCAACAGCTGTGATTTCAAATAAACCTGTTGGACTAAAACCTGGTGTCATGTGACTTCTGACATTGTCCAGTCCAGTCCAACACCAGCACCTCCACATCATCATTAATTCTTGATAGTTCTTCTGTATGCATGTATTCCCACATAGCCCTTTTCAATCCTTTTTTCAGAGGGAAAATACAAGTGGAGAAAGGACATTGTATTCATCCTTGTCAAACTATGTTTATAAAAATAATAATTAGACATTTAAGAATAATTGTACCTTTACAACAAAATTTGTCCTATATTTTCAATATGAATTCTACATCACCGTATGGTGGGGTGTAAAATAGATTCAGTACTAAGGATAGGGAAGGGAAAGTTGGAATACAAAAAGAGGGCATTTTGCCAATTGTGCATGTGCCATTTATCTGGTGTTTCTATGCACATCGCCCCTTTACATACTCTTTTGAAATACTTATCCAACTTTCTTTAACAAGCTGTTTTGGATTTTGATTGTTTCCAGTGGGAAGTTAAAATCTGAACTTACTTTGATCTTTTGGTGAGATGTCAAATTTATACCCTCTAGTTATTAAGACAGTCATAGGGTATCATGAGTCATCTTATTACCATGCAAGAAAATTAGCTGAATTTGATATTGGAACTCTGCAGGTGGTGTATGTCAAATCATATTAGAACTTACATAGTAAGGTACCATTATAGCTAGATGCATTTAAGGACAGGTTGAAAGTTACATTTACTTAGAATTTTCATGAAAAGAAATCTCCAGAACTGCCACAATAGAGACAAACATATATTGAATCGAAAGGAAATGTCTGGATCATAGCCAATAATACTGTTTTCCCCAATGCATGGCATTAGTGTTCCTATTGCACAACGGGGGTAGCTCTCCATATGGATTAGGCCATACACTGGAATTAAGATTGTACAAATGTGATCGGCCATGTGCAAGAAAGAAACCTTGTTAAGCAACCTGTTAAATCCTTGAGTGTGCAACCCACAGCATGAAACAGTTATAAAGGATTTCAGGCTCGTGGACACATTCACCAAGCTATATTTGCCACTCTTAATAGTTACACTGAGTGTCAATATTAATAAGCAGGTTTCATAGACGTTGGACCACTGCGCTACAAGTAGAAAAAGCACTGGAGGTGGCCATGCTCAATCTTAGTCCAATATTTCAATTTTGCCAGCAGATATACTGACAGATTAAATGAAAGTCTGCTGGATCATTTCCTGAAATACATCGCTCAAGTACTCACTTCAGGACAGTTATAGAATCAAAACAATAATGAAATGAAAGTTGGAACTATAGATGTTTTAATCAGAATTGAACTGGGACGACATTGTCTTTGGCAGATCTAAAACTTCCATTTTTGGAATACTGTACTTTGTATATAAATTGTCACTTCCTGTGCTTACTTGGAAATGTAATTTGTACATAGCTGAATAACTGAACCTCATATCTGACAGTCTTTAACTTTCAATTCATCTCCTGGATGAGTGTGAAAAGACTTATTATCATGGTTTGACTAGTTCTATGTTGCTCTTGCTAATTAGCTAACTTTTCCAAAAATCAACTAGAAAGGAATTTACCCAGCCAACATTTTTATTTGTACGCTATTTTTAAATGTGTATTAACCCTTAAGAAAATTCCTGCAAGTGAAAATGAAACAACATGGTTGAGATAAAAATAATTAGCTGCAAATACAGAGATTCAACCTAAAATTTTCACGTTAGCACTTCTGGCATGTGCCAGAAGCACTTTTCTCAAAATTCTTCAGCACAGCTCATGATTCTTTGACCATTTATTTTAACTCTGACCTGCGGAATGTTGTTTGCATTGAAGTGTAAAATCTAGCCCTAGACCATAGCTGAATGGAGCATAAGTGTTTTTTTAATAAATTTCACAGCTTTACTGATGAGTTACCAATGAAGCATACAAATTCTCTAATGCATATATGTCCATATTACTTAACTGAAGAAATATAAAGGCCATACTTTTCCCCTGCCACGAACAAAAATACATTTTCCATCTGTTACAGGCACATAATTCATTTCTCCCCAGCCATAGTTTTACATTCCCTTCTACCTTTCCGTTACCTTCCCCTTCATTTCCCCTCACAAGTCCTTGACAGTCTGTTCACAGGAGAGGTAGGCTGGCAAATTTTAAAATAGGGAATCATTGTGTACAGAAAAACTTCCATTTACCACAAACAGTCTCAAGATCTGTACACAGATGAGGGTCAGCTTATCTGCAATTCTTTTTGTCTTTGTAAAGTCTAGCTCATTGAAAAGCTTAAAAGTGGACCCAACAAAAATCTAGAAAGTAACATTTCCATTTTCTGTCAAAAGCAGTGGATATTGAATGTTTCAGGAACTTATCTTTTTTATTCACATTCTTTTCATGAAAGAGGTTTATTGTTGATACGTCTTCCCAGATTTCAGTAGTTACCAAAAAAGACTTTTCCCTCTTGCATGCAGAGGACACATCTACCAGTCCATTTTTGATATTTCTAACAGAAGAAGCAAGGAAATTCAGCTCATTAACATTTTAAGCATAATTAGCTAGGTGTCATGATTATTCTTAAAATTGTGAAATGATGAAAAATTTGAATAGCTACTGCTAATATGAAATCTGGTGCATTCCACTTATTAATTCTGATATATTTGCTTTGCTGAATACATTGAGAAGTGGCTGTAAATTAGAACTGTTGCGTTACCAATGAAATATAGGAAGACTGAGGGTGCTTCATGTGAAGCGCGCATGATGCTTGAATGCAAAGCAGGTACAATGAAAGTGAAAGATTGAGCCTGGAGAAGCTATGGTCTCTGGTAACTCTGTGCTCCTTTATGTTCATGTAAGTAGTTGTATGTCTTCTTGTATTGATAGACATGTCAAAATTTGTAACTAAAAGTCAAAGCAGGGAACAGTCGCACCATCAATATTTTATTAAAGTCTGTAAACTGAACCCACACCTCAATAACTGAAGTTCTTTGTTGAAGTACTTTGTGTAAAAGCTAGATGTGTGAGAATTACCTTCAGGCATATTTTATGTCAAAAAGTGTTTTTTTTTAAATTCTAAGCTAACCACTCAAAAAAAAGCCCACTGAGATTAAACAAAGATAAAATACAGAACAAAAGTGCTGAGTTCAATTGGCACCACATCACGGCAATGTTTGATAATCCAGTAAGGCCCTATGTATAGAGGATACATGATGGGCAGAAGAAGTTTACAAGGAAACTAACAATAAACCCACACACATGATATATTCTTTCATTTATGGTGGTCCTTTTGAGGTCAAGGAAACCAATTCAAAACAATAGCAAAGCTTAAAGTAAAGAGATGTCCCAATTCAAAACGTTTCCCCACAAGGACTATCAGGTGTCATTCACTGTTCATGTTATCATTGACTTTTCCATTCTTCATTAGTGTTATTGGTCTGTTTTGACTTCTTCAGAATAGATTTAAAGAGGAATCAAATTAGACTTGTAATGTTAACACTGTTTCTCTCTATTGATGCTGCCAGACTTGCTGAGTTTTTCCAACACTTTCTGTATTTCAGATGTCCAGCATTCACAACATTTTACTTTTATCTTCACTTTCCGGTTTGATTTGCTCAGTCATCAATTTGTTCTATTCTTGCTCAGGTAATTAATATTACATGCTTTCCAAGATGCACAAGACATTTTTAAGTAGACAAATTAGCATTTGATAGTAACTTTTAAGAACAGGTCTCAAGCAATAGGATATTTGTTTATTATATAATATTTACAATATAATTTTTATTATATCGTAAAAACACCAGGGGCCAGATTTTCTTTAAACATTGGGGCATGAATTGGCTGGCGAAATGCTGAATTTTTTTTGCAGGAGAAACAATTTTCTTCTGCCTTCCCAATTCCACACCATTTTTGTTTAGCATTTTTACTGGTCAGTATGGCCTTGAGTGCAAAATAGTCCTGCATCTTTTTATGAGGTTTGGGATCTACTGTGTGACAACAGGAAAATTTGCAAACCCTAAAAAACAGCACAGCTGCCTGGCCAGTTTGTGACCACTGGAAGAAACTTGTCAAGGAGTTGGGAACATTTTGAATAGTTCATGCAAAAGTTGTAGTGTGTGTTACATCACTCTTGAAAACTGTACAGTGTACACATTGGGCAAATGACAATGGAAGACACAAGGGCAAATCAAGGTGGCACAGGCACTCTAAGGGGGCATAGAAATGGCATGGGTGAGCTGATGAGACAATTAATATATAAGGATGCATGGTGGATGAAAGGGCATGGGTGACCTGAGAGGCCATGGGTGATCTGATGTGGAGGTGCCAGTGTTGGATGAGGGTGGACAAAGTGAGAAGTCACACAACACTGGGTTATAGTCCAACAGTTTTATTCAAAATCACAAGCTTTTAGAGTGCAGCCCCTTTGTCAGGTGCAGTGAGAGATAAGAGTGCACAGACAGGAGAGTTTATAGGCAGAGAGACCAAGGGCTGGGAGATCAAAAGATCATACAACTGGTGTGAGTGGAATGTCAGATAATAAGTCTCTGCAGGTGACCAAGAGTGTTAGACGGTGAGAAAAGTGTCAATAGCTGAATAACTAGCAAAGGGATGATCTATAATCCAATTAAGTGAGGCAGAGAGATAATTACAAAAAATTAAAAATAAAGTGGTGCTGGAGACAAACTGAATGACTGGAATAACATGATAGGTATAAGAGTCGCATGCCATGGGTCTAACCAAAGTCGTAAGTAATTCAAAACTATAGGGGTTGGCTTCTTTAATATGTGTAGGGTGGGAGCTAGAGAAGTCCAGCATCATAAGATTATCCATGGGCTTGCGGCAGAGTGAGGTACTGAGATGCCTGTCCTTGATGGAGATGCATGTGCCCAAGAATGAAACTGATTCTGAGGAGTAGTCCATGGTATGTCTGATGGTGGGATGAAACTTGTTGATATCACTATGTGTTGTTTCAGTGATTCCTCATCATGAGTCCAAAGGATGAAACTCATCAATGTATCTGGTGTATAGCATTGGTTAGAGGATATGCCGTGCTCAAACTTGTGCATGAAAACATTGGCATGTTGGAGTACAAACTTGGTTCCCATGGCTGTTCCGTGTGTTTGGATAAAGAGCTGGTTGTCAAAGGTGAAGACGTTATGATCGAGGATGAAACGGATGAGTTGTAGGATGGCATCTGGAAATTGCAAGTTGTTGATGTAGAATACTGAGGCTGTTGCAGTGATGCCATCGTCATGGAGGATGTTGCTGTAGAGTGCCGAAACGTCCATTGTGATGAGGAAAGGTCTCGGTTCAATAGGTCCATGGGTGCTGGGTTTCTGTAAGAAGTCTGTAGTGTCACGATAGAAGCTGGGGGTTCCTTGCACAATGGGTTTCAAGATGCCCTTGATATAGACAAAGAGATTCTCACTCAGGATCCCATTGCCTGATATAATGGGATGTCCAGGTGTGTTGGGACATAGGGTGGCTTCTGAGTGACTGGGGTGAATGTGAGAGTTGAGGAATGCTGGGATCTGAACTTCTGTGTAGGAAATTATAATAAGCACACATCCACACCACACTCACCCTGCACTCCATCCTGGCTCACAAAATACACTGTTAACCTGACCTGTGGGAAAATACAAAATCCCAGGCAAAATCTCACATGGGTTGCTTGTGCTTTTTGAAATGCACAAAAATGTGCAAGTCTGAATTTCCTGAACCCATGAGGAAATTGGGGCCAATGGTGTCCTAATTCAGAACATATGAACTAAGAGCAGGTGTAGGCAATTCAGCACCTTGCTCTGTCATTTAATACAACCATGGCTGATCTCATTTCAGCCTCAACTCCAGTTTCCTGCCGGCTTCCCATAAGCCTTTAAGCCAATATTAATTAAATAACTATCTGCTCCTTAAATTTATTCAGTATCCTGGCATCCACCACACTCCATAGATTCACAACCCTTTGAGAGAAGTAATTCCTCATCATCTCTGTTTTAAATCTGCCACGCCTAAACTTGAAACTATGACCAGTCATTTTAGATTGCCTGCCAAGGGGAACAGCCACTCTTAGTAATCTCTTTTAGCATCTTACATACCTTATTTAGGGCCCCTCTCATTCTTCTAAACTCTAGCGAGTTAGACTTAAACACTCAGTATTTCCAGATAAGTGAAATCTTTCATTTCTGGAATTAGTCTAATGAACCTTCTCTGAGCTGTCTCTGATGCAATTACGTCCTTCCTCAGGTAAGGAAAACAAAACTGTATGCAGTACTCTAAAGGAAAGGGAGCTCGAACAGTTCATCCACTTCACCAACACCTTCCACCCCAACCTTAAGTTCACCTGGACCATCTCTAATACCTCTCTTTCCTTCCTGGACCTCTCTGTCTCCATCTCTGGCAACCACCTAGAAACCGATATCCATTTCAAGCCCACCAACTCCCACAGCTACCTAGAATACACCTCCTCCCACCCACCTTCCTGCGAAAATGCAATCCCCTATTCCCAATTCCTTCGCCTCCGCCGCATCTGCTCCCAGGATGAGGCATTCCACTCCTGTACATCTCAGATGTCCTCGTTTTTCAAGGACCGCATCTTCCTCCCCTCAGTGGTCGAGAACGCCCTCGACTGTGTCTCCCACATATCCTGCAACTCATCCCTCACACCCCCTCCCGCAATAACAACCAAAACAGAATCCCCCTTGTCCTCATGTACCACCCCACCAACCTCCGGATCCAACGCATCATCCTCTGACACTTCTGCCATCTGCAATCCGACCCCACCACCAAAGACATTTTTCCCTCCCCACCCTTATCTGCTTTCAGGAGGGACCAGTCTCTCTGTGACTCCCTTGTCTGCTCCACACTCCCCTCCAGCCCCACCATACCCGGCACTTTTCCCTGCAACCGCAGGAAGTGCTATACCTGCCCCTAAACCTCCCCCCTCACCCCCATCCCAGGCCCCAAGAAGACTTTCCACATCAAGCAGAAGTTCACCTGCACATCTGCTAATGTGGTATACTGCATCCGCTGTTCCCGTTGTGGCCTCCTCTACACCGGGGAAACCAAGCGGAGGCTTGGGGACCACTTCGCAGAACACCTACACTCGGTTCGCACTAAACAACTGCACCTTCCAGTCGCGAACCATTTCAACTCCCCCTCCCATTCCTCAGACGACATGTCCATCCTGGGCCTCCTGCAGTGCCACTACAATGCTACCCAAAGGTTGCAGGAACAGCAACTCATATTCCGCTTGGGAACCCTGCAGCCCAATGGTATCAATGTGGACTTCACAAGCTTCAAAATCTCCCCTCCCCCTACTGCATCCCAAAACCAGCCCAGCTCGTCCCTGCCTCCCTAACCTGTTCTTCCTCCTACCTATCCCTTCCTCCCACCTCAAGCCCCACCCCCATCTCCTACCTACTAACCTCATCCCGCCCCCTTGACCTGTCCGTCCTCCCTGGACTGACCTATCTCCTCCCTACCTCCCCACCTACACTCACCTTTACTGGCTCCATCCCCGCCTCTTTGACCTGTCTGTCTCCTCTCCACTTATCTTCTCCTCTATCCATCTTCTATCTGCCTCCCCCTCTCTCCCTATTTATTTCAGAACCCCCTCCCCCTCCCCCATTTCTGAAGAAGTGTCTAGGCCCGAAACGTCAGCCTTTCTGCTCCTCTGATGCTGCTTGGCCTGCTGTGTTCATCCAGCTCTACACCTTGTTGTCTCAGATTCTCCAGCATCTGCAGTTCCTACTATCTCTGCAGTACTCTAAATGTGGTTCCACCAAAGTATTGTAGAAATTGCAACAATGCTTTCCTCGTTTTCCTCCATTCCTTTAGTAATAAATGCCAACATTTTATTTGACCTCCTTACAGCCTGCTGTACCTGCATATTAGTTTCTGTAAATCATACAGGAGAACACCCAGATCCCTCTGCACTGAAGCATTTTGAAGTTTCTCTCCATTTAATAACAAGTTGCCTTTTTATTCTTCCGTCAATGGGATTAAACAAAACTGAGGGATAGACAAACACTGCAGAACTAAAACAAATAGACATGTTGGTATTCACTTTCCTGTTCAATGTAAATGTTCAAGAGGTTGGGTTTTAAATACAAAGCTGGTAAAATATTTCTGGGCAATTGTCAGTCAATGATATGGTTACAAGCAGGTATGAACTGTAATTTCCATGTGCATTCCATTTCTCATTTGTGCTTTCAAAAGCTTCCTTAAAACCTTCAAGAGACATTAGTTTTGCCACCTAAACTTTTCCAATTTCTGCTTAATGTTCAAATTTTCTCTTCAATTCAAAATGTTGAAATACTCTGTGTGTGTGGAACGGTGTAAATCTAAGTTGTTACTGCTGGCACTAGATCAGCTCAGAGGAGTATACTATGGCACATGTTCTGTATCAAAGTAATATGAGCTTTCCTCACATTACTACCATTGAAATGGGGTACCAAGGTGTAGAGCTGGGTGAACACAGCAGGCCAAGCAGCATCAGAGGAGCAGGAAGGCTGACATTTCGGGCCTAGACCCTTCTTCAGTAATCGAATTTGAAATGGTTTGGCTTTCAAATATAATTTTAAATGTCTGAATAATCTTTAACATCTTCAGATATTTGACTGACATTGGAAATTTTTTTAATTTTGAAAACTTTGTTGCCTCTATTTTTACTTACACCAAATTCTGTTCACCCATCATTCCAGTGCTTGTTGACCTATAATAAAAATTGCTGGAAAATCTCAGCAGGTCTGGCAGCATCTGTGGAGAGAAATCAGAGTTAATGTTTCGGGTCGAGTGATCCTTCGACAGAACTGAGAACAGCCGCATCATCCTTTCCTTCTGACATATCTTAAAACCTACACCTACAGTCAAATTCTTAGTAATCTGTCCTTATGTAGCTCAGTGTGATGTTTTTAAATAATGTCTCTGCGAAGCACAGTGGATGTTTCATTACATTGAAGGCATTCATATAAATATAACTGTTGGTGCATGGAATGCCTAGAATATTTTACAATGTTGAAGATGCTATACAAATTCAAAAGATTTTGCTGTTTGTTGCTGTGCTGGGTTGAGAAGCAACTCAGTTGTTAGAACCGTTCTCTTTTGCTATGATGTACTTTTGTGACCAAAGGTAATGTCAATGCCCAATCTCCTTGCTTCTAAAACATCGTACATTACTTTTACAGTGCACGATTAAAGCAGATTAACATCAACCAAATAAAGAAAATTGACTTATCTAACAGGCAGCCCCGTGCCTCTGGTTGTGTGCATAGCTGCTTTTGCTGTTGGTACTCATGGCATACATCTGTTTCTTTTCAGGTTATGACTTCTTTATTTTCTGCAGGACAGCAATCAAGAAAAGGGATTCTCCCATTACAATTACCTGGAATCTTTTCAGCCTTCATTCAGAAGTGCGGTGCTAACTTCACTTAAATGCATTGCTAGTGATTTTTTTTCCCCTGTCACCAAGTCCCTGAACAGTCAAGACTAGGACCTATTTTCTGGCACAAACTTCTTAAAACCCTCCTCTACTGCCTTCCCCTTATCCTTTAAGACAACTACTCAATGTTTGTATAATGCCTTTAACTTAATGAAACCTCCCAAGGTGTTTTACAGGAACATTATATAAAAAGACCCTCCTTAAAATCTACTTATTTGACCAAGTATGTTGCTGTTGATATATTGAGCCAGTATTCTTCAGCTGTTGTCTAAAAGGTACAGGAATTGTGCCAGAATACTGGAGTGCTAATAGTCTCAAATTTCTTGAGTCACTAAATTTACATAATTGTTCACAGTATGTGGAGAGAGGAGTTCATGATAGAAATAGGAAATTGCATCGCTTGAAATTTAAAGGGATTGACACAATTAAAGTGTATTGCCACAATGTGAGACAAATATTCAAAAAGCATTTAAAAACTTTCAAAATGCAATACAACTCATTAACACCTTTTGCCAAGTCTGAATAAGCGGAAAGTTAAGAAGTGACAGACAAAAATAAAGGGATGTTATACACATGCAGGTTTGAGGCCACAACTGATTGCCTGTTACTGTACAACTAGTTCTGTCATGCATATGAGTTTTTGTCTTTAAAACAGATAACACAATTATGTAGAGCTAACAAGGTGTAGAGCTGGATGAACACAGCAGGCCAAGCAGCATCAGAGGAGCAGGAAAGCTGACGTTTCGGGTCTGGACCCTTCTTCAGAAAATCCAGCTCTACACGTTGTTATCTCAGATTCTCCAGCATCGGCAGTTCCTACTATCTCTCAATTCATACATCCATCTGGATTCCTTTTAAATGTTGTAATTGTACCAGCCGCCACCACTTCCTCTGGCAGTTCATTCCATACACGCACCACCCTCTGTATGAAGAAGTTGCCCCTTAGGTCCCTATTATATCTTTCCCCTCTCACCTTAAACCTATGCCCTCTAGTTTTGGACTCCCCCACCAGGAGAAAAGAGCTTGCCTATTTACTCTATCCATGCCCCTCATGATTTTATAAACCTGTATAAGGTCACCACCCTCTGTGTTCTACCTTCGAGCCAGTCCTGTATCTAAATAGCTAGTTCTTCCTGTATTCCGTGTGATCTAACCTTGCTAAACAGTCGAAAGAAACAGAATTATCACTTTGAGTTTGATGTGACCCTTCTTTAGAACAGACTTGCTGTGTTTCCCCAGTACTTTCTATATTTATATCCGAAAAGAATCATTTGGGGCTCAAAATATTGATTCTGTGTGTAGGTACCAGTAGTGTGGGAATAATGGGTGACAAGGTGTGAGAAATTATAAATGCTGAAGATTGAATGGTTACTCTTGGAGTGCAAAGTACAATGAGTAAGGATAGACGTGTGAGATTTGCGACAAATTGGCTGAGGTGGTAGCATTCATGTTGTATCATCAGACAAAGCTTATGATGGCATTTTAATTTTGGGCTAGTCATTGAGTTAGACCTCTATTCAAGCAATCACTATGCTTATGGGCAAGGTTGCATTTTGATTCTCGGTTCACTATGAACTGCATTGTTCTCAGTACTGCCATCATCTATGTCATTATCTAAGACTTAGAAATTTATCAGAGAACCTCTTTGTGAGCTTCTGATAAACTGAGAGCTCATCAAACCGCAACCGTGAAGGGTGGTGTCTATCTGAACACAAAAAGATTAGCAGATTTCATCACTCTGGTGCTTACCCATTTATTAATATAGACTGATTGAAGTTAGCTTTCTCTTGGCAAAAGTGCAGTAAACATTTTAGTAATGATAACTGGTAATAAAATACCATGCTAACCAAAGTCATCAGTGCAGTACTGTGATTGAAAAAGCTGATGTTACAGCAAAGGTATGACCTTTGTATACACACATGGTAAGTGAGTTTGGACATGGTCAGGGTTAGTTTATTAGTGTATTGTTTGGCACAGTTAGAGAATTGCTATACCAAATTTTAACTGATGATGGCATTGTTGGGAGATTAGATTGAGAGATGCATAATCTCTCAATGATGAAGTAACACAGAAAATAGGCTTATGTTGTGATTAACTGTTTCATATTTTGACCACATGCATGTTCCACATCTTCAGGGTAAAATACGGTGTCCAATTTAAAACTTTATTTCATGAATTGTTACTGTATTTGCAGAAAATTGGTAAGAAAATCTGGTGTCAGTGCATATTTTTCTAAAGAGTTATCTGTTTTACAAGTTTGTGGTTTCTGGCTGTATTTTGATAGCAAGGAGACTAATGACATTCTTTGTTAGTCATACACAAATAGGTCACCAACTTTAGCGAAGGTCGAGAAATATAGTTAAATGCAGATATCCAAAGGTTGATGTCCGCATTGTACTGCTCGGCTGTTAATTTAATGAAAATGACATTTCACTCTCTGCTCACCATTACGGTACATCATAAACCATGAATATGCTGTATTTATTTGATATATACAAGATTAATTTACACCAGAATATACAGACCTGTCCATTTTCAGTCCAAATACCTTTACAATGTGATAATTGTCAACTACTATCTGGCAATGAAATTGAACTAATACAAATAGTGGATCTAATTCTTTCAAGTTTCATTGTTGGAGATTTTAAACACTGATATTTATTTTTACTTTTATTTGCTGTCTGTGTTTACTTTCTCAATGCAATCTTTTGTTCTTTTTTAAAAAATTACTATTTCTATTCCCGATACACGTCCCCCACCGCCCCATGTAATTTGCATTTCCTTGGTTCTTGTGCTGCTGATTTACAAATCTTTCAATCTGATTGTTAAGAAGGTGCACTGTTGGTTCCCCTGGTCACTCAGGTCGAGGTGTCTAGTTTTCATTGCTATGACACTCTCTGTCCATACATCCAGCAAGTTGGCACACAAAATGTTTTAAAATGTAGATATGCAAGGGTAAGTCTAAAAAGTGGTAAATGCTGTTAAATTTCTTCCAGTCTGGCCAACAATGATTTTCGGTTTGTTGGAGATTATGTTGCAGGTCAGCTTTGAAGTTCTTATTGGTTCTCCCTGAAATAAATTGCCACATTCTGTTATATCAATTACATTAGTTATTATACTTGAGAAATTTTGGTTATAATTTGAAGAACTGGGAGTCTAATTGTTTGTGAAATAACACTGAATTTTCTAAGGAAATGAAGCTTTATGGCAAGCCATTTAGGAATTGAATAACTATTACTTGAGCTCAATGAGTTGGCCACTTTATCAGCAAAATTAGCACACAATACCATCATGGAGCCCTGTTTCAAAAGTGAAGGCTTTGGCATCATTAACTCATCACCAATCTATATAAGAACTAAAAGAGTCAAGGTTTATGGAAACAATCAGGGAGAAGCTAAATAACAAAGGCGATTGCAAGCCATGTAAATGACCCAGCTTCTCTGATTCTGAACTAAATAATCCCAGTGATAAAAAAAACTACAGTGCCTACAAGAGATAGTGACTTTGCTTATATTTTAAAAATGAGTGTAGGTCTACAAAACTTCATTTATTATTCATATTCTGATGTTTTTAATTGTAATTGATACTAGTTTCCTTGTTCTGGAGTACGGTTTCAGATTTCAGAGGACAGTGAAAGAAACAATGCTTCTTTTAAACAGCTATAATCAATAGACTTGAGTTAATCATCAAGGCACATTCAGAGGCCCCAGGAGTAAATTAATGTTAGTGGAGATATCTAGTCTGGTCAGTGCCAAAGATCATCAGATTGTGGAGATCAAAAGGCCTATAACAATTAACAATGTTCAAACACAATGTCATCCATGTTTAGTTAAGCCTTTGCACTTAAGTAGTCAACTCATTGAAATGTTAGGTATTATAAAACATCAAGGCTTCTTATTGAATGATTATAGGCCACAGCAGAATAAAAGCCAAATAGCTGAAGAATATTACTTCATGGCTGCTAGCCACCTTTCAAAACAAGGATTATGGGACATTTTGTGCTCAATTCTCACAAAAATACCAAATTTAGGGTGGTTTCCATGCTATAAAATTACAGCTGTACCCATAATTTTGCCTACCAGGATTGTCAATTTTGAGTAAAATAAATATAGAATGTAGACATTTTAATTTTGTTCAATTTTATGTGTCTAACAAAAATGTTTAAAAAGGTGATCAACATGAATCCCAATAAAACAATGAAATGATTTAATTACTATAAAGTTAGAAAGACAAAGGAACATTTTGTGACTTAAATGTCAAACTTTTATGGCAATTTATGGAGAGTGTTATTTTGACAGTGCCAAGCTGAAAAACCTCATTGTTTTTGAGTTTCATAAAAACTTAAATAGCATGTTTTAATATATTTGTGCAAAGAAATTATGCAACCTAATATAAGATGAACACAAAATTAAAGTCTTACTATTTAAAAATGGGATAAGAGTTCACTATACATTGAGATATAATGACTTGGCATTTTGGAATTGATACATAGAAAACAAAATGGATCAACTACCCAGCTTTGAACGGCGTTTAAATAAAATTATGGTACTATAATTTAAAATGATGGGTATAGGTTCCAGCTTTACATGGATCACAAATATTTGACCGTAATATATTTATTGTGACCACTTTCAATGGTCTGACCTCATAACTATTTATGACAATGAGGCAGTGACCATTAACTTGTGACTTTATGGTTTCTTACATATTCTTCATTTTAAAAGAACACTGACGCACTGAAACATGCTTCATTTTACTCAAAAACAGAAAATGCTATGGCCTAACTCTTGTCAATAATCTTAATCATGTCTCCTCTGTCTTTTGATGAAAACAGCACATAGCTTTTCCGCATGATCTCTTTTCCATCCCCTAGCAAACTAACCAGAGTACATTCCTTCTTTAGGCTTTAAGTTTTCTTAAAATCTACTTGAATACACAATAAAAATGAATGATTAATAGGTTAAAAGCTAATTATGCCCAGCCAGTCAAAACAACGAGTTTGATTAAGAACTGATAAAAAGTGTTTGAGTACAACTGAAATGTGTTTGTATTTAACATGCGTAGGTGCGACAATGATCTTGTTAAGTATCTCTTTGGCAGCAATAGATCAGTGTACTTCCTGGCTGGACAGAGAACCAAAAATGATGGAAATGAAGAAGAGTTACATTTCTCTGGTAATAATTCAGCAAGTTAGAACAGCCAAGTCATAGAACAGTTATGGCGCAGACAGCGATCCATCTTCCTATTGTATCTGTGCTGGTTCTACCTCGAACTGAGGTTATTTATTCTAATAAAACCCTTTCCTTGCTTTTTATCCATGTACTTGTATATAGTTCTTTTTATGTCTATGTACCTAATTCCCCTTTAACAACATTAATGCCAATTTATGCAGGTCTAACAGTTTCTTTGTGTAAGCTCCCACCCTTATCTCAAACAGATATAACAGAAGAAAGCCATGAAAGTATTTCCATCCTCCAATCCTTCCACATAATTCCTGTTTCTAAAGTTATTTGGCAAAAATAGCCTTTATTATCTGCTCTGGAAAGGCATTCAGCATTTTGGGAGAAACATCAAACGGAAGTGATGACATGGCTATCATTAGTTCCCTCAGTTTTATTAATAAATTATTTCTTTGAAATACTCAGCATAGCTCTTCCATATCCTCCCTTCCCACTTTTGCCTTCCTCTGTAGAAACTAATTTTAAATACTTAACAATTTCTTACATAATGGCTCCCTATCTCTTAAGTAATTTCACTCCTTGATTTTCCTTTTACTCTTATATGTTTATATTTTTTAAAAATCCCTCATATGCATCAGTTCTGGCAGAACCTGTCTCTATCAGATTGGTTTCCTCAGCCATCAAAACAAATGCACCATATGAAGCCATTCTATCCTCAATGTCTTACACAGATGGACGGATGCTGATGACAGACAACAAGCCTTTGCTGTTTCCCTTTACTTTGACTGCTGTTCCTCTAATTCCCCCTTAGCTTCCTAATCTTCTCCCAATTCCTTTGTGTACTTAATTCATATTTTTCTCAGTACCTATTTGTGTTGGAAGTTACCCTGTTCTCTTGGCCATGACCAGATCAAAGCAGCTTCTTCTACTTTTGGGCACACAAGTAGTGATTGCCAACTAGGCTCATCATTGTATTACCATAGTTTAAATCAAAATGCTGTGCAAATCCCACTGACGGACTAGAACTCAAAAATAAAGGTTGACATTCTACTGAAGTACTGAGGTGGTGCTGCAATGTCGAGCTGCCTTTTTTGGATTAGGAGTTAAAAACTCAGATCCCCCATAGTAATAAAGTACTTGCTGCCAGAATGACATTCCACTTTACACAGATTTATTATGCCTTCTGAATCATGTAGGTTTATGAGTAAATGAGAAATAAACAGAAGTGTTAACATCATGATATTTGTGAAGATGAGGATAAGATGAGGAATTCAAATCCCTTGTAGAAATTTTAAACATAACGAAGCTTTGGTCACCATGACATGAGGGAGACAATAAAGTGCTGGAAGGAATGCAGAGAAGAGTCACAGATTGATGTCTGTTGACCGAATTTTGAAGAGAAATAAGAAAACACCTAGACCTGAGCCATGTAACACTAAAAGACTCAACAAAGGTTATTACAGCTCCTAGTATCTACATGTAACAATCACGGACACTGCTCTGTCTGGGCTACCACTGAAATATTTGGTTTCACACTGTAGCATGCTTTCATCAGCAAGATGGGATTAAGATCTTTATACACTCGCCATTGCATGCCATGATATGGTGATGAAATCATGAGGATGTCTCTTAAAAGTATTCTGCATCCAAGCTGTGAGACATAACACACATTCCCCTTTTTCAAATGTAAAAAACACCCAAATAGATATAGTCAATAAATGTGGAGCTGGAAAAGCACCGCAGGTCAGACAGCATCCGAGGAGCAGGGAAATCAACGTTTCGGGCTGAAACCCTTTGTCAGGACTGGAGAGGGGAAGGGAGCCCAGAAATAAATATAGGAAGGCATTGGGGGTGGGGCAGGGTAGGTGGGATGGGGATAGGTGGATAGGTGAATAGGAAGATGGACTGGTTGGGGATGGAGAGATTTTAAAGCTGGTGAAGTCAATATTCAAGCCATTGGGCTGTAAGCTCCCAAGTCAAAATATCAGGTGCTGTTCCTCCAGTTTATGTTTTGCCTCACTCTGACAGTGGAGGAGGCCAAGGCTGGACATGTCACTGCAAGAGTAGGAGGAAAGTGAAACTGTTCACTCCATGACTCCCTTGCCAGCTCTACACTCCCCACCAACCCTGCCACCACACCTGGTACTTTTCCCTGCAACTACAGGAGGTGCTATACCTGCCTCTACACCTCCCCTCTCAACTCCATCCAAGGCCCCGAACAATCCTCCCAAATCCAGCAGAGATTCACCTGCACTTCACCTAACCTCATCTACTGTATCCGTTGCTCCCGATCTGATATCCTGTATAACACAGACTTGGGGACTGGTTCGCAGAGCACCTGTGCTCTGCACGCACCAACCAACCCAAACTTCTGGCTGCCATCCACTTTAACTCCCTCTCCCATCCCCCTGGTTACAAGTCCATCCTTGGCCTCCTACCCTGTCAGAGTCCATCTTCGGACTCACCCACTACTCCACCCTTCCCACTGACCAACCACAATAATCCTCTACCAGCAATGACCTATCTCCGTCCCACCTACCCTAGTCCCAGCCCTACCCCACTTTTTATTTCTGGGCTCCCCTCTCCCTCCCCAGTCCTGACAAAGGGTTTCGGCCCAAAACTTTGACTTTCCCTGCTCCTTGGATGCTGTCTGACATGCTGTGCTTTTTCAGCTCCACATTTATGGACTTTAGCTTCCAGTATCTGCAGTCCTTAGTGTCTCCAAATAGATGTACATGATCATACATGTACAATGATGACCACGAATCCATTGTCAATTTTTGGAAAAAGCCATCTAATTCACTAATGTCCTTCAGGGAAGGAAACTGCCATCCTTACCTGGTCTGGCCTACATGTGACTCCTGACCCACAGCAATGTGGTTGACTCATAAATAGCCTCTGGACAATTAGGGATGGGCAATAATTGCTGGCCTAGCCAGCGATGCCCTCATCCTGTGAATGAATAAAGATGTATTACCAATTTGATAATTGTACAAGCAGGCAAAGTGAGTTTATAAGAATAATAATTCAAACTTCAGTTTAACTTTTTTTTATTCATTTACAAGATGAGGGCATCGCTAACAAAGCAGCATTTATTCCCTATCCCTAATTGCCCAGAGGGCTGTTAAGAGTCAATCACATTGCTGTGGGTCTGGAGCCACATGTAGGCCAGACCTGGTAAAGATGGCAGTTTCCTTCCCTGAAGGACATTAGTGAACCAGATGGGTTTTTCCCAACAATCGGCTATGGATTCATGGTCATCATTAGATTCTTAATTCCAGATATTTATTGAATTCAAATTCCACCATCTGCCATGGCGGGATTGGAACCTGGGTCCCCAAAAAATTATCGGGGTCTCTGGATTAACAGTCCAGCAATAATACCCCTAGGCCATCACCTCTTCTTTTGGGGTGTTGACAACACATCTTGATCATGTACCTGAGATAGTAGGAACTGCAGATGCTGGAGAACCTGAGATAACAAAGTGTAGAACTCGATGAACACAGCAGAAATTTCTGAAGAAGGGCCTGGACCCGAAACGTTAGCCTTCCTGCTCCTCTGATGCTGCTTGGCCTGCTGTGTTCATCCAGCTCTACACCTTGTTATCTCTTGATCATATACCTGTCTGGGGACGCACATAATGTTCAAGTTCTTTTGGTTGACAGCTTAGTTGTCTGGCTGCTAATGGCTGCTGTTACTCAACATCACATTGTCAGAGTTTTCTTCTTCACTCACTGATCGGTGTGTCATACAGTGATCTCAACTGACTTCCATTCTTTCACAATGTGGCAGTATGATCAGTTATGAGTTTGTATGATCTGGACTGGTAGCATATTTTAAAACCTTTGCATATATCCAGGTATTTGTCACTCGCACTCTGTGTGCAATTGTGGTAGTTCTCTACCTGGCCTGTTAGTTGTGTGTCTCTTTCATTCACCTCTGGCATTGAAAGAATATTCTCCTGTGTCTCAGAGATAGTAAGAACTGCTGATACTAGAATCAGAGATAACACAGTGTGGAGCTGTCTCAGAATGGTTTGATAATTGGTTGCTAAGCAAAGCCATTTGCACTTACTTTCCAAGCATAATTTGCACAGGAGATTGTAGTCCCTTCTTCTGAATATGCACAATGCGTTTCCTTGGACAATCAATTAATTGAGTTGCATCATCCTTGTGTTGTTATATTGTACACAGCGTTCCCTCTAATTATCTTTTCTTCTGCACAGACCACCATGGCTTGTGTGTACTGTGACTTCCAGAACTGGAAGTTAATGCTGTGATCGTGGCTGATACTGATCACTGGGTGTGGAACCTTCACAGCTTAGAGGGAATGTTTTAAGCATGATGTTTAAAATTGCTGACTATGTCAAATCCATCTCAGTACGTATATTTTAAATAGCTGATTTGATTGCATTATGCCTTGTCTGTTCCAACACAGTGGGTATGGTTTGGATCTCATGAATAATTACTATAATCAGATCTGCGAATATTAGTCGTTCTTTCATTGCTAGACCATTGGTATCAACCAGGTCAAAAATTTCAGGAATTCAAGATGAGTTTATGTATTAGCGCTGCAGTGTGATTGTGCCAGTACATGGAATTGGT
>NC_063334.1:90885622-90887270 GCF_021869965.1 Rhincodon typus
TCACAGGAGAAGGAGCTAGTTATTTTGGTGAGTATCTGGTAAGTGAATAAATTCTATCTTATTCCTAAGGTTCAAAATAGTATAGCAACTAGTGGTAAAGCTAAGACAACACATAAAAAATAACTAAATATAAAATTGAATAAATAATTAAGTTGTTCTTTACAACAGTGTAAGAATGCCAGGACGGTAATGTATCACAGTTGCAGTATGTGGGAGTTTCCTGGATGCCAGTTTGATCCAGAGCAAACATATTAGCAGAATTGAGAGTCATAGAGTTATACAGCACAGAAAAGGACCCTTCAGTCCTACTCGTCCATGCCGACCATGTTCCCAAACTAAACTAGTCTCACTTGCCTGCATTTGATCCATTTCCTTCTAAACCTTTCCTATTCATGGACCTATCCAAATGTCTTAAATGTTGTAACATGTCTGTAGCTACCACTTCCTCTGGCAGTTCAATCATATGTGAATGACCCTCTTTGTGACCCTCAGTCGCGAACCATTTCAACTCCCCCTCCCATTCCGCAGACAACATGTCCATCCTGGGCCTCCTGCAGTGCCACAGCGATGCTACCCGAAGGTTGCAGGAACAGCAACTCATATTCCGCTTGGGAACCCTGCAGCCCAATGGTATCAATGTGGACTTCACAAGCTTCAAAATCTCCCCTCCCCCTACCGCATCCCAAAACCAGTCCAGCTTGTCCCCGCCTCCCTAACCTGTCCTTCCTCCCACCTATCCCCTCCTCTCACCTCAAGCCCCACCCCCATCTCCTACCTACTAGCCTCATTCCGCCCCCTAGACCTGTCCGTCTTCCCTGGACTGACCTATCCCCTTCCTAACTCCTTACCTGCACTCACCTTTACTGGCTCCATCCCCGCCTCTTTGACCTGTCTGTCTCCTCTCCACCTATCTTCTCCTGTATCCATCTTCTATCTGCCTCCCCCTCTCTCCCTATTTATTTCAGAACCCCCTTCCCCTCCCCCATTTCTGAAGAAGGGTCTAGGCCCAAAACGTCAGCCTTCCTGCTCCTCTGACTCAGCTTCATGTGCTAGTCGTAATATCATTGACATGGCCAAAAAACCGCAAAAAAGCAAAATGCTAAAAGTATGCATACATGAAGATAATCCAAAGTAAGAAGTGATTTATGAAGAAATGTTAATCACAAGTGTTCACCTGCTATTTTGTCACACACATTTGTTATTGTCCTACAGTGCCTCACAAAATTGCTTCTAATTCCAAAGTGATTTATATCAGATTGGCAGATTCAATTAGAGGAGGCCATCCTACAATAGACTGAAGTCTTGTGGAATTAACATATTTTAAACTAAAACTAAATTACAACGCAAATGTGGATCACAAGGCAACTTGAGCCGAGAGATAAGTGTGAAGTTTCTTGAAGTGGATTTTCTTTAATTGGCTGGTTGTGACATTGGATGAAGTTAACTCAAATATATATTTATTATCAAAATATATTTAAGCTCAGGAAATCCTGGGTCATTTGAGCTGAGGAACAGGGTGCAATGATCTGTATCCAAACTATTTTGTGTAAATGCTGATAATGTGGATATAATGTGAAGTAAGATACATTTAAAATATTTTTCTTTCTCTGATAGTTTCACAGTTTAAAGGAGACAGTTAAATTCACAA
>NC_063334.1:90887770-90936420 GCF_021869965.1 Rhincodon typus
TGTTATGTCACATTTTTCTGATTTGCTGGAATTCTCCTGGAACCAAGTAAGTTCTGGGTTACTTTGACCATTACCTCAACTATCTCTGAAGCCATTTTGTTTAAAACTTTTGCATGCTGGCTAAGAGTTCCTGGTGAATTGTTTGCCTTTTAGTGTCATTAGTTTGTCAATACTTTGTTCCTTGTATTGGGATTTTGTAAGCTCTTTCCTCCCATTAGCTCCTTACTTACTTATTACCTTTTGGGATGTTTATAGTTTCCTCCACCATAAAAACTGTTGTAAAATATTGGTTAAATTATCTGCCATTTCCCTGTTCCCCATTATTATTCCTCAGCTATACCTGGCAAGAGTCCCATACTTCCTTCAGCCACTCTCTTTCTTTTCATATATAGATAGACGATTTTATGTTTTCTTTTGTTATATTTATTGGCAGTTTACTTTTCTAGCCAATTTTATCCCTCTGTATTAGTTTTTTCGTCATTTCCACCTGATTCCTAAAGAAGTTCCAATCCTCTAACATATCACTAGTTTTCGTTGATTTAGATTTCATTGTTCACTCATGAGGCATGGAAGATGCTGGCTGGCCAACATTTATTGCTCATCCCTAATTACCTGAAAGAGGTAATGGTGAACTGCCTTCTTGAACTGGTGCAGTCCATGTGTTGTAGATTGACCCACAAAGCCCACAGAGAGGGAATTCCAGGATTTTGACCCAGCAACACTGAAAAAATATTGATATATTTCCAAGTCAGGATAGTCAGTGGCTTGAGAGGAACTTTCATGTGGTAGTGTTCCATGTATCTGCTGCTCTTGTCCTTCTAGATGGAAGTAGTTGTGGGTATCTGTGCCTTAGTTTTTGATTGAAACACTCCTTGACAGACTTTGTTAACCATGGGTGGTTCATCCTTCTCATCAAGTTTTTCTTTTTGACCAAAATAAGTCTTTACTGAGCATTATGAAATATCTGCTTAAATATCTGGCTCAGCTCCTCCAGTGACTTAACCCTAGGGTTATTTCCCAGCCCACTTTAGATAATTCATTCTTCATACCTTTACAATTGCCCTTATTGAAGTTAACGAGTCATTTGAGACCTGGGTTGCTGTCCCTCAAACTGAATTTGAAATTCTACCATGTTGTGATTGTTAGTCCCGAGGGGATCCTTACTTTTAAGATCTGTTATTAATGCTACCTCATGACACATTACTCGCTCTAAACCAGCCTGTTCTTGGGTAGTTTGAGAAAAGTACTGCATAGGAAACAATCTCTAATGCACTGTACAAATTTGTCTTCCATGCTCCCCTAGCCCATCTGATTTGCCCAGCCAGAATTCAGATAAAAATTATTCATGACAGTTGTAGTGTCCTTCTTACATACCTCCATTATTTCTTGATTTATTTTTTTGTCTTGCAGTGAGGCAACTCCTTGAGGCCCATAGATGACTTCCACCTATGATTTCTTTCCCTCTTTATTTCTTTTTTCTATCTAAACTGATTCCACATCACAACCTACTGCATCTATTTCATTACTTACCACTACACTGATAAATTCCATTTTTAACAAAGCTATCCACATTCTCTTCCCTTTTGCCTATTCTTCCAGAACACCAATTACCTTTAAATATTTACTTGCCAGTCTTGGTCACACTGCAACCACATCTCCGTAATAGCTATCAAGTGGATATGCATTTATTTCAATTTGTGTTGTCAACTTATCTACCTCATTACAAATTCTGCATGCATTCAGATAAACAGCCTTAAGCTTTATTTTTTTTACTGTTATTGTTCACTCTGGTTTTAATTTCTGTTGCATTCTTATGGGTATATTTTCTACCCTTTCCTTTTTTGCTGATTATTGGTTGCCTCTTCACTACTCTGCACCATCTCCAACTTCATTAAATGAATCACCAGGAAACTGATCCCAATGTGGTTTACACGAAGCCTGTCCCAATTGGACTAACTCTCTCTTTTCCCCAGTACTGGTGCTGGTGCCCTATGGATCCAAACCCATTTCTCCCATACCAATCTTTCAGCCATGAATTTACCTCTCTAATCTCATTTACCCTACACCAATTTACATTTAGCTCAGGTTGTAATAGAGAGATTACTAACTTTGCAATCCTGCTCTTTAATTTAGCCCCAAGTAGCTTGTAATTCCTATTTACTATCCCTAGTCCTGTCTATGCAGTTGGTACTCACATGGATCACAACAGTTAGATTCTTCCTCTCTCATTCCAATTTCATTTCCAGCCCAGAAGAAATGTCCTGGACCTAGGCACCAGGTAGGCAACACGGCCTTTTGGACTCTCTGCCTTTCCTCTATTTCTACTACATTTCTATTTTCTCCCCAATTTGAAAGGCAGAATGTTATGGTCAATTCATTCTTTCCCACTGCAGTTTGTGCCCTTGAATTGGAACATGTAGAAATCTATTCAGTGACCTAAGAAATACCAAAGGAATGAAAAGATTGGGAGTAGTGTGTAGCCCCCTAACAATACTTATACTGTACAAAAGAGAATAAATAAGGGCTTGTAAAAAAGGAAGCACCTTAATCACAGTTGAATTTAATCATCATGCAGATTAGCAAAATCAAATTGGCAGAGGTGGCCACATGGAAGAATTCATAGAGTGAATTTGGGAGAGTTTCTACAAACGATATGTTTCGGATCCAACTGGGATCAAAGTATTTTTTATGTGACAATGTTGTCAACGATGTCCTAGGATGAACAATCACAATGTGGTGGAATTCCAAACACAGTTTGAGAGAGAGTAACTCAGGCCTCAAGTGAGAACTTAACTTTAATAAAGTCAATTACAGAGGCATGAAGAAGATATTGTCTAAAATGGACTGGGAAAATAGATCAAGGATAATGAGGCAAGTTCAATAAATGATGTAAGAGTAAGAGATCCATTGAAAACAGTGATCATAACGTGGTAGAATTTAACATTTAGTTTGACAGTGAGAAACCTGGCTTGAAAACATCTGTGCTAAATTTAAAAAAAGGATAATTGCAAATAATTGAGGGCAAAGTTGGCTGGAATGTACTGGGAAAGAAGTTTAGCAGGAAAGTTGATAAACAATGGCAGCCATTAATGACATTAGTACACAATTCCACACAAAGATATATCCCAGTGAGAAAAAAGATTTTAGGAAGATGAGAAACCAACTATGGTTAACCAAGGAAATTGAGTATCAAATTGAAAGAAAAAGATATACAATATGACAAAGGCTAATGGCAAGCCAGAGGATTGAGAACATGTTAAAAACCTGCATGGGATGATCAAAAACATAATAGAGTAGGGGTATATTCTGAATGTAAACTAACAAGTAATATATAAATGTAAAAGTAAGATTTTCTTTAAGTATGTAAAAAGGAAGACAGAGCCCAAAGTGAATGTAGGCCCTTTAGAGAATGAGACTGGGTGGAAATGCATTGCATACACAACTTGGAGACGACAGAATAAATAAACAGTGGTAAAACACTCATTAGCTCCTCCCAGGAATAGTTCTTTATAACCTGGTGGATGAATCTTATCTCATGGTGTTAATTAGATCTTTCAGACACCAAATTGTGGTCACATTGCTTTTCATGTGTCTTCAAATGGAGACCTTAACCACATGTTACATGCGCACAATATTTCAAGCTGTACTGCTGAGATCCATCTACCATGGTATAGCTGATGACAAAGCTCCAAGCCATGAGAATTACTAAAAGGCTTTTCCTGGAGGCTGGATGTGTGACCATCTCTTCCTGTAGTCAATGTTTTGTACTTACAATAACCCGATAGCAGAAAGAAATACAACTGTGCCTGCTATTTCACAACTTCAAATGGTGGAGACATTGTAGAATAAAGAATAGTATGTGTTCTTGCTGTGGTTTTGAAGATTGCAGCAATAGATTAGTACATTGTATAATGCTAAAGGAGTTCTTGGTGCGTGCTGTTTATACAACGAGAGTTGAAATCTACACTTGTGGAATGACCAGGTAATCACTTTCTTGGGATGGAGTATTCTTTTTGGAATTGAATATGATTAAATACAACAACTCATGATGAATGATTAGAATCAAGTCAAGCTACATGGGAAACTTGATAGCTGAACCAGGCCGTTCAGCTGTGCTTCTGTGAACCTTCGGTGATTGATCAATCAGGCTGTATCATTAATGGGCCAGAAAGAGAGATCTACATCTAGAGCACTCAGACACTTGCAGTTTCATTCCAGATAACCCTGTAATCCAATGTTCTAGCAAATAGAATGGTTCAAGATGATAACTGCATTCTTTATGCTGCTTAAACTCCAGCTCCATTCCTTCCGCTGTCTAAGCCTTGCATTTTGCTAATCTAACTTTAAAAAAAACAAAATATCACAGATGATGAAAGCTGAAATAGAAACAAAAAGTGCTGGAAACACTCAAGCAGGTTAGGTGAGCAAGTTTTAATGACAGATCATCAATCTGAAATATTATTTTTGTTTCCCTCTCAACACTGCTGAGTGTTTGCAGCATTTTCCGTTTTTATTTAAGATTATAAGTAAGTAGGATGTGCTCCTGTAGGGTGAAAGCATGCACTTTATATCAGGCAAATTGCAATTCCATCTTACAGATACACTCAAGTGTTTTGATGGGTTCTTGTACTTACCAGATTAAATGACTAAATGCTGCTAAACTAAGACTAGCTATGTGGCTAAAAGCAATATCTGCTGACATAAACAAATATATTCTGCTACAGCTAAATATATCAGACTGTGTCTTATGACTAGCAATAAGGCATTGCTAAGTTATTAGTTTAGAGACATACCAAGTCAATTTCTATCTTGTAAATTCTGTAAGAAAAAAGGAATAGCACTAATTCCATCAGGATTTGTTAGAACAGATGTCACAATTTGCTTGGTCTCTTTTTCTTTCACCACTTGGTTTCCTCCAAATACCCCTTCATTTCTACAAGTTGCACCCCCTGCTCAATATGCTTACATTTGTCCATATTGAATGGTGAGAGTGAACCTATGGTTTTATATCTAAATAACTAAACTATCTGTGAGAATCTGGATGATTGGAATTGGTGAGGTTGTTGCTATAGTTGATCTCAAATTTATCCTGACCCCTTCTTTTTTGGCCATGTTTCCAGCAAATGTTGTAAAGTAGTCAAAAGCAGGAACACTAGTTCATTTATTTCCTATACCCCAGTTTGGAATGTTGGAAATAGTTGCATTCCATGAGAGAGATAGTAGGAACTGCAGATGCTGGAGAATCCGAGACAACAAGGTGCAGAGCTGGATGAACACAGCAGGCCAAGCAGCATCATAGGAGCAGAAAGGCTGACGTTTCGGGCCGAGACCCTTCATCAGAAATGGGGGAGGGGAAGGGGGTTCTGAAATAAACAGGGAGAGAAGGGGAGGCGGATAGAAGATGGATAGAGGAGAAGATAGGTGGAGAGGAAACAAACAGGTCGAAGAGGCGGGGATGGAGCCAGTAAAGGTGAGTGTAGGTGGGGAGTTAGGGAGGGGATAGGTCAGTCCAGGGAGGATGGACAGGTCAAGGGGGCGGGATGAGGTTAGTGGGTAGGAGATGGGGGTGCGGCTTGTGGTGGGAGGAGGGGATAGGTGGGAGGAAGAACAGGTTAGGGAGGCAGGGACGAGCTGGGCTGATTTTGAAGCTTGTGAAATCCACATTGATACCATTGGGCTGCAGGGTTCCCAAGCGGAATATGAGATGTTGTTCCTGCAACCTTCGGGTGGCATCGTTGTGGCACTGCAGGAAGCCCAGGACATGTCGTCTGTGGAATGGGAGGGGGCGTTGAAATGGTTCGTGACTGGGAGGTGCAGTTGTTTATTGTGAACCGAGCGTAAGTGTTCTGCAAAGCGGTCCCCGAGCCTCCGCTTGGTTTCATGAGATTTAGTTAAAAAAAAATCATTTTCACACAGCTATGTTTTACTTGATGAGTATTTTATGATGTAAATATCACCCATAAAATTTTAAGGATTTTCCCGAAATATGCCAATGAAGGTATGTTTACAATCTCATATGTTACAATGTTAATTAAACATTTTCAATGGAACATCACTCTATTCTGTTAGATTGCTTAGTTGAACTTAGATTAATTAAACTATTGTATAATCTTGAGCCCGAGTACAGACCATAAATTAGTTTGGTAACTATGCATGGCAGACACTGGTAAATAAGATATTTGATGTGGGCAACAGTGCAATGGTTTATCTCCATATAAGCACCAAAGAATTTATAAAGAAACCATTAAGCAGTCAATAAATGACACAGGGAATCAAACAAAAGTAGCATTACAGTGATGTTAAAATGCATAGACCCCACTAGGAAATCCATATATTGACATTCGCAGTGGTTAGTTGCACTTTCAATGCTTCTAATATGATTCACTGTGGTGTATATAAATCCGATCTGAAACATTCAAAGTTTGCATGTCTACTTACTGTAATTTAGCACGCCAAAACCTACAGAGATAACTTTGTAACTATGAGAAATCCATTGCATGTATTTATAGGCACACAATGTACAGTCTAGATATTGGTTTGCATGCAGTTCAGCATTCTTATTTTCCTCATTCTCCTTGCATTAAAGTAGTTTACTTTTTGCTGGAGTAGAATCCACAAGCATTAGTTGCCGTTATAATTTTGTCCATGTGGTTATTGCTTATATGAATGTCTTAGAAATAAATGCATGTTTTTTTCTCTTTATTTTCTCACAGGATGAGGGCATTGGCAAAAGACCAATATATGCTGCCCATTCCTACTTGCCCTTGAACAGAGGGTTATTTCAGAGGACAGCTTAGAAGCCATCACATTATTGTGGGTCTAGAGTTGCACGGAGGCCAGACTGGGTAAGTACGGCAAATTTCCTTCCCTCGAGGAGCTTAGTGTTGTCAAAATCACCATTCTTGAGATAAGTTTAGTTTCTCAGATTTATTCATTGAATTTAAATTTCACCAGTTGCCATGGTGTGATTTGAATTCCTGACTTTAGAGAGTTATCTTGAGCCTCTGGATCATTATTTCAGTGACTTTACTAACATGCCACCTTGAGGCATATTAAAGCTACCCGTAAATCTGTTCTCAGTCTAAGCCCACTTGTATGGATCTCCAGCACAGGATGTTGAGGAGTATGATGAAATAGAAACATTGGCAACTTTCCTTTAATGTACATAATCTGAGACCAAGAATTACACCCCTAGAGCCACCCTGCATGTACCCAACAGGATCAGTGTTTTGTCTTTTAGTTTGTTTGACTTCGCTTATGACCCCTAGAGAGGCCAATAACTTTCAATGAGAAATTTATCTGCGGACAACAACTGAAAGAATGACAGGACAAGATTTTACTTTTTAAAACTTTTTCTGCAACAAATGACAAATCACAACAGGTTTAACACTTTATTTTTGTAAATGACTTAAAACAATTTAAGGGAACATTCCCATTCCATTGTTGAGGTTGGTAGGCTCGCCAAGCTGGTTTGTTGTTCCGCAGACATTTCGTTACCATGCTTGGTAACATCCTCAGTGCAGCCTCTGATGAAGCGTCGGTGTGTTCTCCTGCTTGGTTTTTAAACTCTGGGGTCCGTTGCGATGGAGTGCCTCACTTCCGGGTTTCCTCCGTAGTGGAATGTATACGGGGTTGAGTTCAATGTGTTTATTAATAGCCTGCTTCGTGGAGTGCCACGCTTCCAGGAATTCCCGTGCTTGTCTCTGCCTAACCTGTCCCAGGATCTTGGTGTTGTCCCAGTCGAAGTTATGGTTCTCCTTGTCCATGTGGATTGAGATGAGTGAGTATTGGTCGTGTCTTTTTGTAGCCAGTTGGTGTTCATATACTCTTGTTGTTAGTTTCCTTCCTGTTTGTCCGATGTAGTGTTTCTCGCAGTCTCTGCAGGGGATCTTTTAGATGACATTGGCCCTGTCCATGGTGGGGAGTGGGTCTTTAGTTCAGGTGAGCACTTGTCGTACGAGCAAACATACGAGCAAATCAACGGGACACCCATGGGATCGCCTATCTCCGGACTCATAGCAGAAACAGTGATGCAAAGACTGGAAAGGCCTGCCCTTCTGCAAATCCAACCTAAACTATGGATACACTACGTAGACGACACCTTTGTCATCATTAAATGGATCAAACTAGAAGAGATACACAAACTCATAAACAACACCCTCACCGGAATAAAATTCACCAGAGAGGAGGAGAAGAACAAACAACTCGCATTCCTGGACGTCATGGTAGAACGCAAGACAAATGGGGAACTGCAAACGAAAGTACACCGAAAAGCCACACACACAGACCAGGAATTGAACTTTAATAGTAACCATCCCAACACACACAAACGAAGCTGCGTGCGAAACTATTTAAAAGGGCAACAACACACTGCAGCAACATAGAACTACGCCAAGAGGAGGAGAAATACCTCTTCCAAGTGTTCAAGGATAATGGATATCCAAAGAACTGGGTCAGGAGTTGCCTACGAGAACAGCATCAGAAAGATTCTGCACGCCCCGACACACTCATCACACTACCCTACGTCAGGAACACATCAGAACTCACCACAAGACTTCTACAACCGCTGGGCATCAGAGTGGCACACAAACCCACATCAACCCTACGACAAATGCTCACCCGAACTAAAGACCCACTCCCCGCCATGGACAGGACCAAGATCCCCTGCAGAGACTGCAAGAAACACTACATCGGACAAACAGGAAGGAAACTAACAACAAGAGTACATGAACACCAACTGGCTACAAAAAGACACGACCAATGCTCACTCATCTCAATCCACATGGACAAGGAGAACCACAACTTCGACTGAGACAACACCAAGATCCTGGGACAGGCTAGGCAGAGACAAGCACGAGAATTCCTGGAAGCATGGCACTCCACGAAGCAGGCTATTAATAAACACATTGAACTCGACCCAGTATACCTGGAAGTGAGGCAATTCATCGCAACGGACCCCAGAATTTAAAAACCAGGCGGGAAAACACACCGACGCTTCATCAGAGGCTGCACTGAGGATGTTACCAAGCATGGTAACGAAATGTCTGTGGAACAACAAACCAGCTCGGCAAGCCAACCAACCTCAAACCCACAACTCGAGCTACAGATCTGCTCTAAAACCTTAGAATTCCCATTCCATATTTACTACATTGTTGATACAATTGCAGTTTTTATAACAAGCTGTTCACATTTGCTTCTAGTTAATAAAACCCTGTTTCACTGAATACTAACTTTGAGTGATCATTTCCAGGTATTTTCCTGAGGTTTCAGAATTCCTTACATCCATTATTACTACTAGCAATAAACCCTGGTCCAATGATTCATGCCTGACCGTGTCAGAACTTATGCCCTGGAAATCTCAGATAGCTGTAGGATGTGTCTCTTCAAATAGAAATCATCTCCCTACCATACATGGCTGCAGGAATTCACAACTAAGCATCCTATTATATCTCAAGAGTATTGCTGTCTGTCCATGTTATTTATTGATTTGGAAGCCAGTAACCTGATGTCAAAAATTCCTTTCTCTGTCCTCTTCCCAATGGCCATATGAAATACATTTACTTGGAGCCAGGTCGGAGTACTAAATATCTACTCTTGACCCCAAATACCTTTTACTTTGAAGTACTTAAACAGATTGCAGTCCAGCTGTTTACAATCCAATAACTGATAACACCTTTCTAGGGCTTTGGAAAAGTCAGATTTATCCATTGTGAACTCAGAGTGCTGCCATAGTCTCTGGGTGTAAATATCTTGCATCTTGTTCCCAGCTAACAATTTAAGCCCGCCTTTGGTCACTAATAGTCAAAGCACCCTGGCTTACCATCAGAGCAGGTCACATGACCCCTCAATTCACCATAAATTTAGAGATTGGGTCTAAAACATTTTATATACCCACAGCTATAATTCGTGTCTCAAGTAATGTATCTGTTTCTATTTCCATGATATTCACGGAGATGCAATACTTCCTCATCAGTTCCTCTGTTTGAGATTTCCTGTGATGGATTTTTTTTTATTCTCTCATGGGATGTTGGTGTCACTGGGTGGCCAGTATTTATTGTCCATCCTCATTTGGTCTTAAGAATTGGTGGTGAACTGCCTTCTTGAACTGCTGTAGTGCATCTACTGTAGGCATACCACAATGCTGGTAGGGAAGGGATTCCAGAACTTTTGACCCAGCGAAACTGAAGGAATGATAATATATTTCAAAGTCAGGATGGTAAGTAGCTTAAAGAGGAACTTGAAGTATTCCAATGAATCTGCTGCCCCTGTCCTGCAGTGCATCTTGTAGATAGTACACAATGCTACTGAATGCTGATATTGGAGGGAGTGGATGTTTGTGGATATGGTGACAATCAAGTTGACTGCTTTATCCTGGATGGTGTCAGGTTTCTTGACTGTTGTTGAAGCTACACTCATCCAGGCAAATGGGTAGTATTCCATCACACTCTTGACTTGTGCTTTTTAGGTGGTGGACAGTCTTTGGAGAGTCCGGAAGTGTGTTACTTCCTGCAGTGTTCCCAGCCTCTAACCCTGCTCTTGAGACCACAGTATTTATATGGCAAGTCCAGTTGAGTTTCTGGTCAATGGTAAGCTCCAGGATGTTGATAGCTGGGTATTCAGTGATGACAACACCACTGAATGACAAGGGGCAGTGGTTAGATTGTCTATCATTGGAGACAATCATTGCCTGTCAATTTTGTGGTGCAAATGCTACTTGTCACTTTTCAACCCAAGCCTAGATATTGCCCTGGTCGTGTTGCATTTGAACATGGACTATTTCAGTTTTTGCAGAGTCATGAATGGTGTTGAATATTCTGCAATCATTGGTGCACATCCCCACTTCTGACCTTATTATGGAGGGAACGACATTGATGAAGCGGCCGAAGATGGTTGGGCCTAGGACACCATCCTGACGAACACCTGCAGAGATGTTCTGGAGCTAAGATGACTGACCTCGAATAACCACAATGATTTTCTTACATGAAAGGTACGACTCCAACCAATGGAGAGTTTTCCCACAATTCCCATCAATTCCAGTTTTCCTAGTGCTCCTTGATAACACACTTGGTCAAATATGGCCTTGACATCAAAACCTATCTCTCTCATCTCACCTCTATAATTCAGCTCGTTTGTCCCTTTTTGAATCAAGGAATGATCCTGGCAGAACCCAACTGATGCCAGTAAACAGGTTTGTGCTAAGCAGTTGCTACTTGATAGCATTATTGATGACTCCTTCCATCACTGCATGCTATAAATGTTAAAGCTTTCTAACAACTCAGAGCAAAGATACAAGAATGTTTTTTGACAGTACTTTCATGGTATATGCTTGTAAGACAAAGAAGAAAGGGGCTCAAAATGAGAATGAAGTAAAATATGACACTGAATAATTAATATGTTTTAAGGTTGCACATCATGTCTGGATTACTTCCTTATTTTGTTGGTGCCTGGAATCCTACACTATATTTCCAGCCTCAACAGAACATCACTGGTAGTCCAGTGACCTAGAGTGTCTCAGAACAACTCCACAAGTAACGACTGGGCTACAATAAACCTAACCAGAGTGTATGAGGTCCTGCAGCTCCAAACCAATTTTCAGCCAATGTGGCATCACCTCCTCCATTACTGTTCTCCTATCTCTCTTCCCTTAGGTGGTCCTTGGGATTGAGGATAACACACTTCCACTGTGGTTTAGTAGGTTCTGAAGAGGTTGACAAGTCCTGGTTCCTGTAAACTACTCCAAGATGCATGGGAATATTCTGTTTGAATGTCAACTTTGATATCTTTAGAAAAATTGAAAAGAAAACTGGTGGGTATACTTTTGTTGCTCAATGTTTGAGGAACTTAGACCAAAACGTTTGAATATGCAGTATGAGTAGACTTGTTCTTACGAGTGTGATGTCAGGAAATTGGAGTATGAAGTCCTTGAACTTGGTTCTCAGCAATGTTTGAACTTTCTGAACTTGCATGTTCATGACAGTCTGCACTTCTTTCACTTATAACAGCTACTACAATTAATTTCAGCATTGGTTTAAAAGAAAATACATAGAAAATACATACAACAGTGGATCCACCTTAAGTTGTTTGACATGCAGGTATTGCCATTCTAAAGCTGAAACCCATGTGTCTGAAAAGTATTTCTGAATTTAATTCAAGTGAATAAAGAGAGTTTTGTCCATTTTGGCAATTTATATTTTCACTTGGGTGTAAGATTTGTTTATAAATCCTTACGGAACAGAAATTGGAGAGTATAAGCTACTTGAATTTAAGCTTTTTATTTGTGCAGTGAAATTACTTGAACTAATATGACTTTATTCATAGTTATTTTCAAGGCTGAGATTTCTAACAGAATTCAAGCCTTTATGAAGCATTATTAATTCATAGATAGTTATGAATATGGAGCATATTTATATCATTTAACATGGCCCCATTTCAAACCAAATAATAAGAGCGCAGCAAGACTGGATCAAAGCTGAACAGGCCTTATAGCAAACCCAACAGGTAAACTGGAACTTGAATATATTGGGTAATGGAGCTCACTAGAAGCTAAGTGGGGAAAGATATTAAACTATATGCAAAAATAAAATGTCATGCAGCAGCTTTCTCTGAGCTAGTTGTTAATCTAAGCCTCATGGCCTCACATGATAAAAGTAGAAGAATGAGACAGTTTGTGGAATGACCATCAATTGATTCCTTTAAGGATTTCTAATTTGGCCACAGGCTATTATAAGTGGACAGATAATGCTCAGAACCCTTCCTCTTCACTTGCAATAGGAGCCAGGGAGGGAGAGAGGACCTCAAAGCTTACATAGCCAATACTCACCACCCACCCCTGGCAGCTGGCCTTAATAAGGATTGTAAAAAGTCTTATTTGACCACCCACTACTTGAGGACAGTTAGGGCTGCTACTGTCCACTCCATTGCACCTCTGGGAAAATACCCAGGGGTAGGATGATGCCAAGGAACTAGCATGCTGGCTGGTATTGCCAATTCTGAACATCGCCTCAACTCTTGTACCATTTGGGACCTAATATTCAGCCCTTAGTCTCCTTTCAGTAACTACATGTGGATGAAGTAACCCACAGTCTATTAGGTCTCATTTCAAACATCCCTCCTCCCTTCCATTTTATTTTTCTAGGGATAACCTTGATTTCTGTTCACTAGTTCCTCATTCATCCATCAACAGAAATAATCTTTCAGTACCTCCCTCAGCATTGCTCTGACTTATTACCTTGCTGCAATTATTCATGACATTTTAGAAAGTGCTGGTCCCCATAGTCACTTGCTTTGTTTGATCCCCAATTCCATGATTAGTCATCTCACACCATATCCATCCCATAAGACCATAAAATGTAGGAGCAGGAGTAGGCTATTCAGGTCCATTGAGTCAGCTCTTCCATTTAATGAGATCATGGATGATCTGATAACCCCCAACTCCACTTTCCTGCCTTTTCCCCCTCGACTGTGATTCCATTACTAATTAAAAATATGTTTAGCTCGGTCTTGAGTATACTTAAAACCCCAGCCTCTACAGCCTTCTGTAGTAAAAGAATTCCACAGTTTAATAACCTTCTGAGAGAAGAAATTTGCCCACATCTTTCTCTTAAATATGTGACCTGTTATTCTGAGATTGTGCTCTCTAGCCCAAGACTCTTCCCCCAAGGATAAACATCCTTTTGGCTGCTAATATGTCAAGTCCCTTAAAAAATCTCGTATGTTTCAATCAGGATGTCTCTCGTTCTTCAAAACTTTAATGAGCACAGGCCCAACCTACTTAATCTATCCGAATAATAGGCCCTCCATACCTGGGATAGTCGAGTGAATATCCTCTGGACTGCCTCCAGTATTCCTTTCCTTAGATAAAGGGTCCAAAATTGTTCACAGTATTCCAGCTGTGCTCTAACTAATGCATCGTTCAGTTTTAGTAAGATTTTCTATTATTATACTCACTTTGAAATCAAGGCCAACGTTCCATTTCGCTTTGCTTTCACTGAACTTGTACATTTGCTGTCTGAGATGAAAGCGTGTGGGCTTCAAAATCCCTCTGTGCTGTAACTTCCAGTAGCTTTCTCCACTGAAATAATAATATACATTCTACATCTTATAGTCCAAGATTATTTGCTGCTATCGAACTTAGTCCATCCCAAACTAACAATGCTACCCGACCACCCTTCTCCTCCTGCCTGTCTTTTTGAAAAGTCATAGACCTTTGAATACTTAGTTCCCAGCTTTCATCTCCTGTAACCTTGTCTGCATATTGACTGTATGATAATGCCCATTTATCTGTATTTGTGCCATTAATTCATTTATTTTTGTTTCAAATACTACTCGCATTCAGGTAAAGAGCCATTAATTTTGCATTAATACCGTTTTTCTCCCTTTCATCTGATTTATTGTTGGTTTTGTTTATTTGTACAATATGTCCCTTCCTTTTCCACTCATTATATTCATTACCATGATCCACGTAGCTGCCCTCTAACACTGTCATATCCTCTTGCTTTATAAGTCTACAGTTCTCCTCTCCCAAACTGTCCCCACAGCACTCCTGCTAAATAGTTTGAAGCCTTCTACCTTGTAATTCCCTCCCTCTCCTCCAAGATTCAATTGTTTAATCTTTTTTCGCTTGAGCTATTTTCTCTTCTTTTTTTCTTTCTTCGTTTCTTTTAAGCCTGGACAGTGGTGGTCTCCGGTGGCAGCGGCAGAAACACCAAGATGAGCCAGGCACAGCTCCACCCCAGCCAGGGGACTCCCAGCAAGCGAGAAGCAGGTCCCGTGCTGTCTGCCCTGGCCTAGACTCACAGGCTATGCCAAGGCTCCACATCCGTGGCTAGTCCTGGGTATCTGAAGGAGGAGAAATGGCAGTTCCAGCACAGTGTGGCAGTCTCCCAGTATGGCAGTCTTGTTCTGGCATGGCAGTCTTGTCCCAGTATAATGGTCTTTTCCTGGCGCGGAGGTCTCATCCCCGTGTGGAAGTCTTCTTTGTTTTCGGCTTTCAGCGATTCCAATGGCCTGGTAGGTGGTGTCTTCCAGGAGTGGTGGTTTCAGACCAGCATGGCAGTCTTGTCCTGGAATGCCAGTCTCGTCCCAAAATGGCAGCCTCATCCCGGTTGCATCTTCAGGGTATTTTGTCATTCCTAAATCATCATTCCCGAGCCCAGGAGTTGTTACCTGAACTGAGATGAACTTTGTCTTAATTTTACATATTATATTATTATGTATGACATCCCCCATTGATGGAGGCACCATGGTGGAGTGACTTATAAAACATTTCACTGGAGTTTTCATGTAAAAGTACACGTGACAATAAATTTCTATTCCATTCTTTCCCTTGATGCTCATTCCCCAGTATCCTTCAGCAAACTCTCAACACTGAGAACCCATGCCCCAAGATTCAGGAGAACAATGATCCTACTCTTAGCTGAATATCCAAGTTTCCTGGGCCTTTCAGATTTTCAGCTCTCCAGCCTCCTGTCCCCTGCACTTCCTATCCTGTAGCATTGGTTGAGTGACATCACCGAATGTGAGGCTTTAACAGCAGCTGGTGCCATTGAGGCCCCAGTAAACTTTAAATCCAATAACTCTTGGAGGCAGAGCTCAGAAAAGTTAGCTGGATTGGCCATGCTAAATAGCCCATAGTGTCCAGGGATGTGTAGGTTTGGTGGATTAGCCATGGGATATGCAGGGTCACAAGGGTAGGGTAGGGGTGGGTCTGGGAGGGATATTCTTCGGAGGGTCAGCGTGAACTCAATGGGTTGAATGGCCTGCTTCCACATTGTTGGGATTCTGAGCTTTCAAAAAAATCTAAGCTTTGAAAGTACCTTGGATTCTGGGTGAACTCAAAGATACCAAGCAATTTGGGAACCCTAGGTCCTGGTCTCCCTTTGAAGGTTCCAAACTGACCTGACATACTTTTCAGGGGTTTGTAAATGGGTAAAAAATACACCCATTCTGAAGAAGGGTCACTGGACTCAAAACATTATTTTTTTCTCTGTTAACAGATGCTGCTGGACCAGCTGAGTTTCTCCAGCACGTTTTGTTTTTGTTTGTTTCAAACAGTGCACCCGTCATTTTGCATGAATCGGACATAGCTGATTAAATGAAAATGGGACTTCCACTGTTTTAGGGCCCCACCTGCAATTTTGAGGGACAAGAGACCAAAGTGTTCACTGACCACGCTAACAAAAAAATGGCCCAAGAAGTAGTGAGTTTAGGAAGTAAAACATTCCTTCTGGGTGTCAACACTGACTCATCTGAAAAGGAACTAAGAAAGTAAGCTGGTAAATATGATACTGAGGAGAAAGAATACTTGACAACTCAGAGTGGATTTTTCCCCAAGAAACCAAGTTCCAGACGGTTTTCATTTATGGGATAATATCAATATCTTATTATCATTAGAGATTTTCAAATAATACTTTTGATGGGTAAGCTCACATTTCTGTGTATCCCATATGTTTTCATCACTTTCATGTAATAGTTGCAATTTCCTAAACTATTAAAATTTAAGACATTTTGAATAAGTTTTTCACACAATTGATATTAAATGTTTAAAGTAATCCTGAAGAAGGAAACAGAACTGCTGAGCTGGAAGTTCAAAGACAAAGGGTGCAAAAGACAAAAGACTTTCACATCTGCATACAAATCAATCATGATTGACTTGACATACTGTGGTACTTCATACAAAGCAAAATTAATCACTTGCTGGATCTCTCACTCAACACAATTTAAGCTGATAGCAGATTAGACAGGTTATATAAATGTTTCAGTCATATGCAAAAGATTTCAAGTATAATTAATGAATTAGTGACTTATGTTTTCTTCTAAGCTGAAATGCCAAGGAGGCCTTCAAAAATCTTTACAAATTAGATTCTTGTGGGAAAGCAGTCACTCTGTTTGCAAATTAACCAGGATTTAAAGTGCTGAGTATGCAAAATGTATAAAACTGAGCCCACAGAATGTGTGAAAATTGTGAATTAAAAATGCATGAAAAACTTCAATGATAGAATCATTTTATTTCTATTATGATTTTGATAATTCTTCCTTAAGTATTGGCTTAGCCTCAATGAAACTTTAAGCATAATCTACACAATATCATCTTTTAATTGATTTCATTATTCAGTAGGATAAAGGAATGTGTACAGGCATTGAATATACCTTAGCCCTGAAACACTCACTAAAGAGGGCATGCTGGCCCAGATATTGTTTCATGCTTGCCATTCAGGAGCGAGCTCAATGCAGGAGAAGGAAGCATTAAGTCAAGAATTAAGAAGGTTAAGGCAGTGATTAGGAGGAGCGTATGAACGGAGCAATATAAGACTAAGGAGCAGGAATAGAACATTTGGCCCTTTGAGTTTGCTCCATCATTCAATGAGATTGTGGCTGATTTGGGGATTGAGGTGGTAATGTGGGTCAAAGCTGTGATAATGATGCTTTGAGGCTGCGCTGGTGTATGTCCAGGTTGAGATTGGGTGTAGTTGAAGCAATGATGGGGGAGGGCAGAAGCTATGATTGGGAAGAGGTTGAGGCAGTGAGTGGGGTCTTTGAATCTGAGGTAGTGGCAAGAAATGCTGTCGTCCAAAAATTCCTGCCTCTTGTCTTTTGGTGGTGACCTGCCATAGTATCCTTGTGGTTTGGTTAGTCCACATGGCAGACCAACTTTTCCTGTGTGGTTGCTCAGATGTTAACTGCAATCAGGCCAGATCATTGTAATTTAATCAAAGAACTAGGTGTTTGATGGTCATTAGCCACTTATTTACAAAAGCAAATACAATTATAGCCTATGTGAACTCTTTTAATGCTTATGGCAATATAGAAGGTGGTTTATATCCATACACACTCATGTCAGCTGGCATTTTGACCACTTTGGTGCACATTTGGGTGAGAGATAGAAAATAATAAGCTGTGGGCTAAATCTTACCACATTTTGTCTGTGTAATTTCTGTCACGTTTCATGGAGAGCTTTTCCCTGTAAGGCCTAATGCGTTTTCTCATGCTGTCTTTTTTTATTTGATTCTAACTGAATTCTCCCACTTACCACAGCCAGAAGTTTTTGTCATTGCCTGAATATCCCGGGATAGAGCAGCATCCCGGGCACCAACACCATATTTAAAATGCTTTATGCAACTGGACAAGTGCTGGCATTTCAGCCCTGAATGGCAGCACACAATTTGGCAGAGAAGGGGAAGTTTTGCAGATAGGCATCTTGAGGTCCTAGTGTATGAGATAGTGCAGAAAAAGGACATTCTCAGTCAGCCAGAGAAGACCATGTCATCAGACTCTATGAGCCTGGCCTAAGGTTTCTATCCAGGTCAGTGTAGTCTCAGCCATCTGGAAAATCACCCAGCAATGCAGGAAGCGGGTGAGTGGCTTTTTTGCTCTGCCAGGGTATATGTCACCATTTTCTCTCTGCTACTGCACGTATCTCCCACCAAGACTATACTCTTCTACATTCACTATTCTATGCAGCATCTTCCCTCACTATCACTCACCCCAAATCCCCTATACTAAGAACCCTACATGCCCTCTGCACTCCCTATTCATTCATTTTCCCCACTTCTACCAGCACTGACACCTGTGCAAGCCATTTTAATCTAAATCAATCCTTCTTTTTCTTTTGTTACAGGAGTAAACAGCCCATAGTAGGGCTGAAAGAACCCAGATGATTACAAACTCGTTTCAAACATGTCTGCAAATGTGGAAAGACAAATAGTTGAAACACAGCGGCAGGGAGGATAGAAGGGATGAATATTATTTAAATAGGGAAAGATCAGAAATCATACGACACCACGTTACAGTCCAACAGATTTATTTGAAAACACAAGCTTTCAGAATCTCACTCCTTCAGGTGTTCGTGAGAGAGGTAGTATCAGACACAGAATTTATAAGTAAAAGATCAAAGGGTCACACCGCTGACGAGGATATATTAAACAAACCTAAGATGCTGTTAAATCTTTAATCAATTAAAACCTTTTACAGATTAATATGTATATATAAATCCTTGAATTCCTTTCAAGTCACTGCCCTGAGAGAACTAAAGATTTTAATAGTGTAAAGAAGAGGTGACATTTTAAGTCAGACAATGCATATTAGGTGTGAGGCCGTGTTTAGAATCTGTTTGCATTTTGGTTTGGAGCCAGACTGGTTTTATTTCTAATGTAAGAATTTATGAAATGCCACATCGGCTGACTGTTAATAAATTGTGTGCTTTTTGAACAAAATAGAATGTATCTGCAAATATAAATTCACCCTATAGATTCATGTGTGTGTGTGTTTGTGTGTGTGTGTGTGAGAGAGAGAGAGAGAGAGGGTTGAGGGTTGGGACACAGTGTGTGTCTCTCTCCCACACATGCACACACCCACCCGTTTGCTAACAATTCCAAATTGTTCAGATTTATCCCAAATCAGCAGTATTTGAAATGAACTAAAGTAAAATTTATTGAAGGTAACTGCTAACTGATGCCTCATCAGGGAAACCAGAGCTTCAGCAGTGATCCTATAGCTGAATTACAGTCGGTTTATGAAAATCCATTAACAATTGATATTCATTATAGTAATAATATAGCTAAACAGTATAACAGATTGCTAAACTATGTAATACGGCAGGATAATGCTCCTTCTCAGTTCCTGTCTATTTGCATGCTGGCATATCTTCTATATTGAAGCATGTTGGAACAAAGAGCCACCATTTCTGAAACCCACACATTTGTGACAAGTGACTTTCTTGCCCATGGTGGGAATTAAAATCTACCAGGGCTTCAGACCTATCAGGTTCCCAGTGATTGACCAGAACACAGAAGTAAGTACCAGTGATAGGCCTGTTCTTGTTATCCTAACAACCTGAGGTATTAGGTTTCAGGAAGAGTGATATCTAATTTTACACCATTTTTGAATCAAAAAGAGTGCGGGAAAAGGAGGAGAGATAACCGCTGAGAAAGGCTGAAAGTCATATACTCGTAGTGCCAGTGATCAAAAAGAGTACAAGATTGTAAATCTTTGACAGCAAGGAAAACTATAGGAATCCTCTGTGAAAGAGTCTCAGCTGGCATTGTTTTATTGATTACAGAATCTTGGCTCTCAAAGACGTTTCATAATGAAAAGTAAGAATACAGTTAAATCATAGTTAAAACATGATGCTGATTTGTTGGTTTCAAAATGTGCCATAAATTACCTTTTCCTTGATTTCGGTATGTGTATATTTATGCCTGATATGACAGGTCTGTGACCAAACTAAATTTTTTGGAGACTACATTTTGTGGCTAATATCAACTCATGCTCACATTCAAAAACATATAGGCGACATTCAGATTTGAATCAGTGTATGGCAACCAACATTCATGCCACTCAATGACTCCCTTCCACAAGAGAGAGTCTAACCACTTTCCAATGATATTACTACCAGCATATTCCATCAACAATAGTCTGAGGGTCATCATTGATCAGAAAGTTAACTGGGCACGTTGCAGATCAGGTGTTTTCCAGTGAATGGTTCATTTATGGTGTCCTCAAAGCTGCTCTTAGAATCCCTACAGTGCAGAAGCAGGCCATTTGGCCCATCATGTCCACCCTGTGAAGGACATCCCACCCATACACCCATCCCTACCCTATCCTATCCCATCCCTGTAATCCTGCATTTCCCATGGCTAGTCCACCTAGCCTGCACATCCCTGTACACTACGGACAATTTAGCATGGCCAATCCACCTTCCCTCCACATCTTTGGACTGTGGGAGGAAATCGGAGCACCCAGAGAAAACCCATGCAGACACAGGGAGAATGTGCAAACTCTACACAGACAGTCACCCAAGGGTGGAATCAAACCAAGGTCCCTGTTGCTGTGAGAGAGCAGTGCTAACCACTGAGCCACCATGCTGCCCTATCTTAGCCCTTCCATCTATAAGTTAACAATGTGATGAAATACTCTTTACTCAATAACTAGGATGAAGCAGTCCATCTGCACTTTATTCATTGGCTTAAGCATCTATTTTCAACACCTAAGGAGCAACATAGCCATGCTTTTTACAACTTTCCCTTGAGCAATTTATCAAAGTTTCTGCATCAGGACCACTTAAACCCACAACCTGGATGATATAGAATGACAAGGGTAGCTTGGAAGTAACAGAACATCCAAACCATGCGATCAAGATACACACTAAACTGTCATGGATATACACTGCTGTCCCTTGATTGTGGATTCAAAACCCTGAAAGTGCTTCTTAAAAGCACTGTGGGAGTTCTATTGCCGCATAACCTTGAACAGTCAAAAAGGGGAGTCATCACCATCTTCTAAAGATTTATTAAACTAGTTAAAGATAGGCATTGAACATCAGCATTGTTAGTGACACAGAATCCCAAGCACAATATTTTTCAAAATAAAATCACAAAAAAGTGGACTTCCCACAAGAATCTGGAGAAAAGCTGATGGTGTAACATGCATTTGGAAATCAATCTAGACCAAGACATTGATGGATTACAATTTATTTTCCAGTAAGTAGAATTGCTGTGCCTGCTGAAGTTACTTGGTGCCAATATTGCAGCATGCTGGTAATGAGGAAGCTCAGCCTTGGCAAGTATCCTTACCAGCTCCATTCTAGCACAGCCATGACCCTCTGTCACCAAACTCCTTTGTTTAGCCCAATCAAAATTCTTGAGAATTCCTGACCTTTATCCCTACAGGAATCTAACAAAAGGTCCTTGGATATTTGCCTCCACCATCGTGGCCAAGTAGATATTTGCCATGTTCAAGTATGTCATGATGATGTGACGCACTCTTCCAGTCTATACTGAACAGCTTCCACTGGCTGGTCCACGCCGTGGAACCTCTTGTCTGCCTATTGTCTGCTTCACTATGTCCCTGGTTGTGGCATGGGCCAGATTGAACCTGCGCCCCATATCAATCAGGGGGTTGTGCAATGGTGTCATGAGCTTTGGTCACAGTGAGTAGCCCTTGTTCCCCAAAGTAACCAGCTTTGTAAGAAACATGAATCCTCAAATGCAACAGTGCTCAAGAAAGCTCCAGGACGTAGGGGTTACGGCAGCTACCATGGGAGCAGCCATACATCTTCACTTTCACCTTCGAACAATGCTCCACCTGCCCTACAGATACAGAAGGAATCAACTTGCACATTAGGTCAGACAGTAAGTAAGCTTTACAATCTTTTAAGACTGAAAACAAGACAAACACACACAGACCATGGCCAGAGAACTCTGTATGCTCAGAATGCTGCACTAATTGCCCATGCAGCAACTCAGCTACAAAGACTGATGAACTGTCTCTCCCATGCCTAGGACTGTTCTTGGTTCAAGAAAACTGTGCTCAGGGGTCAAGGTACTTTATCCCAGGCCCTGATTATTCTAAGTAACAGCACATTAGAAGTGATTAACAAATTCAATAACTACACAGCAAAAGGCAATCTGTCCCTTCATGCAGAACTTGATCTTTCATAATGTGGAGATGCTGGTGTTGGACTGGGGTGGACAAGGTCAAAAATGACATGAAACCAGGTTATAGTCCAACAGGTTTATTTGAAAACACAAGCTTTTGGAGTCTCGATCCTCCTTCTGGTGTTATTTCTAAAGGTTTTATTTCTAAACTAGGAATTTATAAAATGCTTTTTGAACAAAATAGAACGTATCTGAAAATACAAATTCACCCCATAGATGGACATGTTTGCGTGTGCGTGTGTGTGTGTGAGTGAAAGAGAGAGAGAGAGAGAGACACAGAGAGAGAGAGAGAGTGTGTGTGTGTGTGTGTGTGTGTGTGTGTGTGGGGGGGGGAGAGAGTGTATATGTGTGCGTGTGTGCGTGCGTGTGTGTGGGAGAGAGAGTGTATATGTGTTTATGTGTGTGTGTGAGAGAGAGAGAGGGAGAGAGAGTGTATATGTGTGTGTGTGTGAATGTATGTGTGTGTGAGCAAGAAAGAGTGAGACAGAGTGAGAGAGAGAGTGTGTGTGGGAGATAGAGTGAGAGAGAGTGTGTGTGTGTGTGGGAGAGAGAGTGAGAAAGTGTGTGTGTGTGTATGAGGAAGAGAGAGTGAGAGACAGTGTGTGTATGTGTGTTCGTGTGTGTGTGAGGAAGAGTGAGAGTGTGTGTGTGTGTGTCTGTGTATGTGTATGTCTGTGTGAGGAAGAGAGAGTGAGAGAGAGACAGTGTGTGTGTGAGTCTGTGTGTGAGTGCGTGTGTGTGTGTCTGTGTGTGTGTCTGTGTGTGTGTCTGTGTGTGTGTCTGTGTGTGTGTGTGTGCCTGTGTGTCTGTGTGTGTGTCTGTCAGTGCGTGTCTGTGACCTAAAATGTCTCCTCTTTACACCGATAAAACTTTGAGTTCTCACCAGACAGGGACTTGAAAGGAAGTTGGGGATTTCTATTTACATATTAATTAATTAAACCCTTCTATCTGATCGTAGATTTAACAGCATCTTAGGTTTGTTTAGTACATCCTCATCAATAGTGTGACCCTTTGATCTTTTACTTATAAATCCTGTGTCTGATACTACTTCTCTCACTAACACCTGAAGAAGGAGTAAGACTCCGAAAGCTTGTGTTTTCAAATAAACCTGTTAGACTGGAATCTGGTGTCGTGTGATTTGTGACCATGTCCACAGCAGTCCAACACCAGCATCTCCACATCATGAAGCTCTTAAACATCAACTATCTTATCTGGGAGTCACCAGCTAGTCAAGGAAGGAAATAGTATCAATTCCTGTGTGCTGACATACACTAACTTACCAAGCTTTGGCTGCAACAATTTGGCGCCAATGCCTGAATCTCAAGAATTGCCCTTCACAGCATCAACAAGGGTGTGCCAAATTAAGACAGCCCACCAAAATTCTTTTTTCTGGGGTGCCAAGCATCATTTGTAAATGAAAGATGCCATCATAAAGAAACAATTTACTGAAAGGAATAAAATAAATGTGATATCTATTTCTACAGAAAAATAAAAATAACAATGGGGAAAATTATTTAAGAAATCATCGATGAACGTAATAGTGTTGCAAAGATTGGCCCTATTTCAAATAGACGTACAAGGAATGGAAACCTCAGCAGAAATCAGATGGATAGTGTTTGGTGTTCATTCAGTTATTCCTTGCATCAAACAAGATGTCTTCATGGGACTAGCACTGTACATACTTTGAATGCAAATATTTCAGCTCATTAAGTGCAGAAGTGTGCTGAACTGAATGGGCCAGTTTGCAAGTTCGAGAGGAAGTCCCTGACATGCAGTACCTGAAGTGGTGTGCAGCTGGGCTTGAACTATGGCCTCAGAGGCATGTAAGGTGGAAAGTCTCACCAATGTCAAGCAATTCATTCTCTTTGGCCATATGGTTCCCCAAAAATCACAACAAAAGCTCAATTGAATAATTAATAAGGTGAAATGTGGAAGAAAGCATGAGAAAATTTGTCCCAGTTCCTGATAGACAATATACAATGATACCCACTTGCAACTAAACATTTGCAAATGGATAATAGTCCTTTAGGGAAGAAAATCTGTCATTCTACCTGGACTGAACTACATGTGACTCCAGACCACAATATTATCATTGACTCCTAACTGCCTCCTGGGCAATTAAGGATGGGCAATAGATGTTGACTTAACCTGATGTATACATCCCAAGAGAAAAGAAAACTAAATGACCGGTAACTATGTTTGAGGTTTTAGTATCTCTCATTCTGGTGCCTCTGTTTCCTAGCAGCCTGAGTGCATTCTGCTCAGCTACATAATCTGGCACTTCTTATTGATATCCACATGTATGGAGGCTATGAGGTAACTGACTGTTTTTGGTAGGTTTGAGGTGATTCTCCTTCTTAGTGAGCATGGTCCAAAATGAATCTGCTTCAGTTCAAAATCCTTCCATGCTTGTGGCCCCTGCCCACATGCTGACACATCCAAGGTTATTGGAATTAATACTAGGGCAAAAGTTAAGTGCTATTCTAGGAAGAGATAGTAACAACTTCTTTCTTTATCTGCTCTTGGCTTCTGCTTCACCATGTTCTCTGTGGGTGACAGTGAGCAAATGCAGTTGTAGCAATGACATTGTTGAAACTCCTATCAAAGCCTTTCTCATTTGCGTAATCGCTATCCAGTCCAAACAAAAAAATTGTACTGCAGCTGAAGGCCTCTGTTATAATAGTCTACAATTTCATAAGGAAAAGAAAGACTATAATGAAGGCCTGTATTATTGATTTACTGCACTCGTCAAGGTTGACTGCACAAAATATATAAATAAACCGTACACATAAGTAATACATTTTTTTTCAGATTTGACTTCATTTGTGAAAACTTCCAAGTACACACACAATACCTCCAGCTCGCCATCACACTGCGCAAATATTCTTCTTCTCCATGATGTGCCTGGGAGATAAGGATATCTGACCTCATCAGGTGCTGATTCCGGGAAGTAATGCTGCAGGAAAGAAATTCCTTAAGTTACCTTTATCTGTTATAACGCTCTTATGCTGAATGATTCTTCATAAAACTGTCCTCAAGATGCATGAAGATGTTGGATCCCTACTTGCCGTACAATGATGGGATTAAAGGGATATATGACACCTGGCAATGGAAGTTGAGCGAATTCCCACAATAGCTTCTTCAGCTGTACTGACAGTGTTCCTCCCATCTTGATGGGAAGTTACTGACAAGGTCAAATTTTCATGTGAATCATTGTATGGCTAATTATGTTGAAACAGGTTGGAAGGACAGGTATTACAGCACATCTGTACTAGATTTTTGTCCATTCAAGAATGACTGTGTAAACCTTTAAACATGAAATTTTATCTTTGCAATAAACTAAATAATTTCCAACACCTTTTTACATAATTCAAAATATAATTTTATTCTATTTTGCATTTCTTTACTTTTAACCGATACGCCTTTATTATTAACAGCAACTGAAGCACAAAATCACAAAAATATATTTTGTAGCATTATTATAAACTTGTTGAAACACATTATGTACAAATATGTACATATTTATAAGCAATGTGAAGTACAAAATAGGTCGCTTGAGCCTTCTATGCAAACCTGAATTCAAAATGAAAGCAACAAATAGTCATTTATTTTGTAAATCTTTGCCTCAAAAGATTATTAACTTTGTGTGGATATTAAATATAATTCACGGTCAGCAAATAAAAAATATCAAAATGTTTCTTGTTGCTGATGATAATCAGATCACTGCAGAAGGCTACAGTGAGCATCATACATGTGGTTTCCTAATGAACAAGAGTAAAACCTTTCTGTTAAGAGCAATGTGCAGAATTAACAAAACTAACATTTTAATTAAAAGATTAGAGCCCTAATGCCAGCAGGAACAATTCTAGCCTTTCATTTCTAGTTCTGAACTAGTTCAAATTTAATGTGAGCTAGTGTGAAGGCTTTTAAAGGTCACAGATGAGCAAGTTCTTATGCAAGTACATTTAATAAAACTACTCCGAAAAAAACATCTTTAAGCAAGACCATTAAGATAAAATTATAGTTTGACATATTTGATTCTTCACTACAGTAATGAACAAATGATTTTGCAAGTTAACAGTCAATTTAACAATAATAGTAGATGAATATTATCCATCCTGATTCCTACATGATTGCTGCACTATTGAGACTGCTATCTTTCAGATTAACTGATGAATCAAAGCCCCACCTGCCTGCTCAGATGGATGCAAAAAATCCCACATCACTATTTTGAGGAAGCGCAGAAGCGTCAACCCGATGTCTGCTCTGTACGGTAATGGTTCTGAACTGTTGGACATTGTATTAGGCTCCATCCAATCTGATGATGTCACAGTCCTGGCAAGAGATTTGAGAGTCTAGCACAAAGTCCCATTTGAGACAGATGTGTCACCTTTGGCTCCTAGGTGTCTTTAAATTTATGTTGAACTATTCAATGTAATTTGTAACTATTGTTATAATGCATCTTCTTGTATAAGACAAGTACTTCTTCCCATTTTAACTCAATAGTGGTTTATCCTCGACCACTGCTAATTAAATAGACCTTCAAACAAAACATCAAATTGAACTCCTCCTTTGCTGGCACTATATCCCAACAACAAGCCACCCTGTGCTTGGAAATGCAATGTACAACATGGTGATCGACATAGGGGATTACTTATTAAATACCACAAGATAATTAAAATTTGTAAAAACCATATAGAAAGGAATATTTCTAAGCTTAATCATTAGCTGAAATAATATTATATTTCAGCACATTTAATTTTTCACAATAGTAATGAACAAATGTTGCAAATTGATGATGAGTATTGAGATAGTTAAATATGAAAAAAATTTCTTTGACTGTAAAGAACAAAATGTCAAAAGAAAAATGATTTACAGCTTTAAAAGCATTATCACTTTAAGAATACATTATCAGTCAGCAGCTGGAAGTCCGCAAGCAGATAAGCTGTCAATGGCATTTGTGGAATCAGCAATGGGAATAAAGCAGTTCTTTAGAAAAAAACCTCAGAGATAGTAAGAGGTACAGAAAAGAAAGTATGAGCTAAGAAAAGAATAAAATCTGGTTACACTGAGAAGTTACAGAATCGTTGCGGAGAGAAACCTGTGGAAACAGTCTGGAGCTCTTTAAATAGCATTAGTATGATAAGAGGTTAATATTGCCATTAAGGCGAACACAAGATGTGTTGGAGAAAGCAGTCCTTAAATTGGTTAAGCTTCAAAATTATATACTAAATCTCAAGCTGAGCAAGTATAAACAATTTTGTATTCAGTAAGTCCCATAGCTGAAGATGTTGTAAATCATCAAAATATTAAAGAAAGCACAGATAATTTCCAAAAGGTTCTAACAATATTTTGATATATCATTCAACCTGAGAACAAAAAAAATCTGAAAGAGCTAAATTAATGGAAGAGTTCAGCATCCTGGAGAATCTATAGGCAATATGATTAACGGTCTCAATAGATTTGTGGACAACTGTGATAATGGCACTTCAAAAGCAGAATTCCTAAGATACAGAATTGTTGTTGGAGTCATTGCTGAATCTTTGTCAGATTTATTACAATACAAGGAAGATTTGACTTTGGAGAAAATGATTCAGTTTGTGCAGGAAGCAGAAACCAAGATGACTCACAATAAAATCCTTACCACAGGAAAGCAACAGTATCTGTCCACTTAAAAAGGTACAAATATCCTGCAGACACATGTGACAAGCCAATACAAAGAGAAGGCAAAACAGAAAATGGTAAGAATCAGTGCCAGTGCTATGAAACAAAAAAGCATCACAAGCACACGTTGTGCCCAGCTATGACAAAAAAATTAATTGCATAAATGCTGTCCCCTCCACGCTTCATGTCAGCTCTGATGAAAATTCATCTAGACTGGAAATGTTAGCTTGCTTTCTCTTCATGAATGCTGTCTGACCCACTGTGATCTCCAGTATTTTTTTGTTTTCAGTATAGATTCTAGCATCTGCAATAATATGTTCCTACCTCCTATGACAAAAGAAAGCCACATATGTACAGTTAGAGGTTACTTTCAGAATATATGAAGTAGCAGGACAGTTTTAGAGCAGATAAAGAGATGGGCAATGCACATGGCAAAGAATTGAAACTGATAGAAGCAATAAAAACCAAAAGAACTGTGGATGCTGTAAATCACGAACAAAAACAGGAGTTGCTGGAAAAGCTCAGCAGGTCTGGCAACATCTGTGAAAAAGAATCAGAGTTAACGTTTCGGATACAGTGACCCTTCCTCAGAACTGGATGATAGAAGCAATTACAATTGAAAAAAAATACCATGGGCTTCTGAAAAAATCTGGTCATTCAACACTTTGAGTTTGGCAAAGCTTATTTATGTCAATGTAACGCTCGCTTATTTTAAACATGATATAGTACAAGTATCATTGTCTTACTTGATCAAATACCATGGCTGAAGAAACAGAACTTACAGCCTGTAGGTGTCAGTCTATATCGTGTAAGAGGTGCAACTCTCAGCATTACTGATATGTTACAAGTAACACAACAAAGTGAAAGGCATCATGATGAAAACACATGTAATACATAATCAGAAAAACTTCATCTTGAGTAAGAAGGTGCGTTTTGCCTTTAATCTTATTCAAAGGCTATTGTCATGCTGACTGAGCTGGTTGAAATTTAAAGGACATCGCTGCTGGGTGAGGTCTGCATGAGGTAGTGAAAGAACCATCAGGAGGTAAAGTCATACCTGACCTTATCCTCACTAATTTTCCTGCCTTAGATACATCTGTCCATAACAGTCTCAATAGGAGTCATCACTGCATGGTTCTTGTGGAGACAAAGTCCTGATTTTACACTAAGGATAACCTCCATTGTGATGTGCCCAAGACCGTAAGAAACTACAGAAGGTGGCGTGCACAGCCCAGAACATCACGGAAGCCAGTCCTCCATCCATGGACTCTATTTACATGGCTCGCTGCTGCAGAAAGGTAGCCAATTTTATCAAAGGCCCCTCGCACCCTGCTAATGACCTCCTACAACCTCTTCCGTCATGCAGAAGATGCAAAAACCTGAACACATGCATGAGCAGATTTAGGAACAGCTACTTTCTGGCTGTTATCAGACTGTTGAATGGACTGTAGCCTCATATAATGCAACTTGCAATTTAACCTGTATGCCTCTCAGTCTTTTTGATCCGTACACCCTTTGCTTGCTGCGTCTGCCTGTACTGTTCGTAAACAAAGTTTTTCACTGAATTTCAGTACACGTGACAACAAATCAATCAATCAATCAATGCGTGGCACTATCAACCTTCTAAAGGGGCTAGATTTTAAACACCTCTAGCAACTCAAGACCGAGCATTCATGTGGTGCTATGGGTCATCAGCAGCAGCAGAGTTGTTTTCCAACACAATGTGCAAGCTGATAGCCCAGTTACTGTCCATCCTCCAATTACCATCAAACTAGGGAATTATCCTGGTCCAGTGAGGATTACAGGAACCCATGCCAGGAGCAGCATCAAGCATACCTAAAAAGGCAACTCATCACTACCTTCTCAAGAGAAGTTAGGGATATGTAGTAAATGCTCACCCGTGACACCTACATCTAATGACTGAATAAAAAATAGTTGGCAAACTGGAACAGCACAGGAGTAAAAGTTCCATTGAAATGGAATAATTTGAACGTTCAAGAATTAGGCAAACTAAATATCGGATTCATTATGGAGGGTGCTAAGGTATAATGTCTCTACACATCCAGGAAGATTCCATATTCCTTAATGAATCAAGGTTGCAAGCAACTTGATGAAATTACCAAAGTAGATGTTATTTCCCTGGTAACTAAACCAAATGAGTGGTGCTGGAGAACGATTACTGTACCCAAAACCAATGGGTTCATCAGAATAAGTATTGCCCTGAGGCTCAGAAAATTCAACCAGCCTGAGTGGGGAAAGGGCAGTGCCAGCTGCAGTGAGTATTACTTTAACCTGGGGATTTTGATCATTCCGGTGTTTGTATATCTTGTTTCCATTTGTTTTTTTTAGAAAGTGATGTCACAGTGAAGCTGTGTTCTGATTGGCTGGTAAGGGACCTACAGTAGGGTCTAGCCTTAAATAGTAGTAGATTCACAAAGGAGTATAATAATTTAGGGACTATCCATGAATAATATTTTTTAACAAAGTGGCAGTATGGGCTATGTGCTGTTCTTACATGATGTGGGAGCCATTTGATCCCATTGCAAGACACAATGATCACATCTGCAGTAAAAGCCTGTAGCTTGAGGAACTTCAGCTCAGAGTTGATGAACTGGAATCCGATCTTCAAATACGACAGCACATTCAGGAGTGTAAGTGTTACTTTGATGCTGTGTTCCAGGCAGTCACACCCCGTAGGTTAGGTACTTCAAATTTGGCCACTGGTCAGAGACAGGAGGGTTTGACAACAAATGAGGCAGGTAGAGGGATCCTAGCCATAGCATTGGAGGAGCCTTTGTTCTTGACCTTGTCAAACAGCTATGAGGTACTTGCTCCTGTATGGATGAGGAATGTGTCTGCGGGAAGGACAATTAAACTGACCACTAAATCATGATCCAGGAAAACATTCAAGTGGGATGGGGAGGCACAAAGGAAAATGGTAGGGATTCTGTAACTGGGGGACAGATAACATCCTTTGTGAGCTGGATCATGAGTTCCGCATGATATGTTGCCTACCTTGTGCCAACGTAAAGGACGTCATGAGTCAGTTTGAAAGGATTATGGGCAGGGAGGGAGAGGACCCAGTTATTGTGGTCCATGTTGGCACCTACAATGCAAGCAAGAGGTCTTGTTTTCAATGGAGATTGGAGCAAAATTTTAAAAACCAGGACCTCAAAGGTTGTAATCTCAGGAGTATTACCTGAGCCATGTGTGAATTGGCGAAGAGATAAAGAGATTTGAGAAGTAAACTTGTAGCTGAAGGAGTGGTGGGGGAAAGAGAGGTTCAAGGGACAGGAGGGAACTGTACCACTGGTGGCGTGTGGGGGGAAGGCATGTCGGGGGAACTGTTTGGGGGTGAGGGGTGCATAATGCAGCAGCAGTAATCTGTTCCAAACAGCTCCAAGCAAATCTCCAAATGATTTGCATATTTTATTTTGACATGCCCCCTTCACAACCTTAGTCATGTTTTATACTGAAATCAAGACAGAAACAGAGCTTACGCCATTTCCACTATTGATCCTGGGGTATTATTTTTGTTGCAATCTATGTATACATTAAGAGGGCATTGAGCAGAATGTCCCTTAACCTTCTATTTTATCAGTCTTCTCACCTGGAGCCAGCACCTGCTTTAAAAGCAAACCCAGTTATATTGTTGTTAGTGGCCCTAGTATGCTCGGGTCAGCTTAATTGGGATGGAGTGCCATGGAATTCCACAACAATGCTTGGAAAAATGTGAGCTGGTCAAAGATAAAATCACCATAGTCTTACCAGACCATATAGCTCCTTTTTCATCGGAAAAATGCTGAGTGGTGATGCTTTAACCTGTGGGTCACCATACCTCAGGCAAGGGGAGAGGTTGAGAAGGAAGCACCTTCATGGTAACCTCAGCTGGTGCAGGAACTAAACCACACAGTTAGCATCACTCTGCAGCGCAAACAAGCAATCCAGCCAACTGAGCAAACCAGCCCCATTAATCAAAGGAAACAAGCATGGATTTACGAACTCAAGGTTATTCTGATTGATCAGTTGAAATACTTTAAGATAACTTGCCTGGCGGGTTGGAGAATGTCCATAGATTTTCTCTAAATGGAGTTCCAAAGGTATTTGGTAAGACTCTGTGAAGTGAGCACGTGGAATTGGAGTAGCATTTTGCCAATATGGTCCAGCGTTTTGTCATTGATCAGTAATCAGTTGAGAGGAGGAGACAGAGAAAAGTAGTGAAGGAATTTTCTTGGATTGGCAGTTGTGACAACCAGTATTTTCTAGGGATCTGTATTGGGTCTTTAGCTTTTCACAATCTATATTCATGATTGATGAGTAAACAAAGAAAATATTCAAGTTTACAGATGACACTGAATTTGAAGTTACAGTGAATTATGTGGATGGAAGGAGAAATTTGCAAAGGGACATAAATCTTTAATCAAGATTAAGATCAAGGGTAGGTGATGGCCTAGTGGCATTTACACTAGACTATTAATCCAGAAACCCAGCTGATGTTCTGGGGACCCAGGTTCGAATCCCACCACAGCAGATGGTGGAATTGGAATTCAAAAAAAAGTCTGGAATTAAGAATCTACTGACCACCATGAAATCATTGCTGATTGTCGGAAAAAAACCCATCTAGTTCACTAATGCCCTTCGGGGAGGAAATCTGCCACCCTTACCTGGTCACATCCTCACATGTGACTCTAGACCCACAGCAATGTGGTTGACTCTCAACTGCCCTCTGAAATGGCCTAGCAAGCCACTCAGTTGTACCAATTGCCACAAAGACTCAAAGAAATGGAACTGGACGGATCACCTGGCATCGACCTCGGCACCGGAAAAAGACAACGGCAGAAACAGCCCTGTCGACCTTACAAAGTCCTCCTCATTAACATCTGGGGGTTGGTGCAAAAATTGGGAGAGCTGTCTCACAGACTAGTCATGCAACAGCCTGACATAGTCATACTCACAGAATCATACCTTACAGACAATGTCCCAGACACCACCATCACCATTACCATCCCTGGATATATCCTGTCTCACCGGCAGAACAGACCCAGCGGAGGGGGCAGCACAGTGGTATACTGTCAGGAGGGTGTTGCTCTGGGAGTCCTCAACATTGACTCCGGACCCCATGAAGTCTCATGGCTTCAGGTTAAACATGGGCAAGGAAACCTCCTGCTGATTACCACATACCGTCCTCCCTCAGCTGATAAATCAGTCCTCCTCCATGTTGAACAACACTTAGACGAAGCACTGAGGATGGCAAGGGTGCAAAATGTACTCTGGGTGGGGGATTTCAATGTCCACTACCAAGAGAGGCTCAGCAGCATAACTACTGATCGAGCTGGTCGGGTCCTAAAGGACATAACTGCTAGACTGGGTCTGCGGCAGGTAGTGAAGGAACCAACAAGAGGGAAAAATGTACTCGACCTCATCCTTACTAATCTGCCAGCTGCAGTTACATCTGTCCATGACAGTATTGGTAAGAGTGACCATTGCACAGTCCTTGTGGAGACGAAGTCCTGCCTTCACGTTGAGAACAACCTCCATCGTGTTGCGTGGCACTATCACCATGCTAAATGAGACAGACTTCACACAGATCCAGCAACTCAAGACTGGGCATCCATGGGATGCTGTGGGCCATCAACAGCAGCAGAATTGTACTCCAGCACAATCTGTAACCTCATGGCCCAGCATATCCCCCACTCAACCATTACCATCAAGCCAGGGGGTCAACCCTGGCTCAATGGAAAGTGCAGGAGGGTATACCAGGAGCAACACCAGGCATACCTGAAGATGTGTCAATCTGGTGAAGCCACCAAACAGGACTACTTGCATGCCAAACAGCGAAAGCAGCATGTGATAGACAGAGCTAAACGATCCCACAACCAATGGATCAGATCTAAGCACTGCATCCTGTCAGATCCAGTCGTGAATGGTGGTGGACAATTAAATAACTCACTGGAGGAGGAGGCTCCACAAATATCCCCATCCTCAATGATGGACGAGCCCAGCACATCAGTGCAAAAGATAAGCCTGAAGCATTCGCAGCAATCTGCAGCCAGAAGTGCCGAGTGGATGATCCATCTCAGTCTCCTCCAGTGGTCCCCAGCATTACAGATACTAGTCTTCAGCCAATTCAATTCACTCCACTTGATATCAAGAAACGGTTGGAGACTCTGGATCCTGCAAAGGCTACGGGCCCTGACAACATTCCAGCAATAATACTGAAGACTTGTGCTCCAGAGCTTGCCGCTCCCTTAGCCAAGTTGTTCCAGTGCAGTTACAACACTGGTATCTACCCAACAATGAGGAAAATTGCCCAAGTATGTCCTGTACATAAAAAACAGGACAAATCCAACCCGGCCAATTACCGTCTCATCAGTCTCCTCTCGATCATCAGTAAAGTGATGGAAGGTGTCATCAATAGTGCTATCAAGCTGCAGCTGCTCAGAAATAACCTGCTCAGTGACGCCCAGTTTGGGTTCAGCCAGGGCCACTCAGCTCCTGACCTCATTACAGCCTTGGCTCAAACATGGACAAAAGAGCTGAATTCCAGAGGTGAGGTGAGAGTGACAGCCCTTGATATCAAGGCTGCATTCAACCGAGTGTGGCATCAAGGAGCCCTAACAAAACTGGAATCAATGGGTATCGGGGGCAAACGCTCCAGTGGTTGAAGTCATATCTGACACATAGGAAGATGGTCATGGTTGTGGGCGGTCAAACATCTCAGCTTCAGGACATCTGGATTTAATAAGTGTCCAAGGCCTAACCATCTTCAGCTGCTTCATCAATGACCTTCCCTCCATCATAAGGTCAGAAGTGGGGATGTTCGCTGATGATTGCACAATGTTCAGCACCATTTGTGACTCCTTAGATACTGAAGCAGTCCATGTTCAAAAGCAACAAGATCTGGACAATATCCAGGCTTGGGCTGACAGGTGGCAAGTGACATTCATGCCACACAAATGCCAGGCTATGACCATCACCAATAAGAGTCAATCCAACCACTGCCCATTGACTTTCAATGGTGTTACCATCACTGAATCCCTCACTATCAACATCCTGGGGGTTACCATTGACCAGAAGCTCAACTGGACTTACCACATTAACAGAGTGGCTACAAGAACAGGCCAGAAGCTGGGAATACTGCAGTGAGTAACTCATCTCCTGACTCCTTAAAGCCTGTCCACCATCTACAAGGCACAAGTCAGGAGTGTGATGGAATATTCCCCATTTGCCTGGATGAGTGCAGGCCCAACAACACTCAAGAAGCTTGAAACCATCCAGGACAAAGCTGCCCACTTGATTGGCACTACATCCACAAGCATCCACTCCCTCCACCACTGACGCTCAGTAGCAGCAATGCGTACCATCTACAAGATGCACTGTAGGAATTCACCGAAGATCCTCAGACAGCACCTTCCAAACCCACGACCACTTCCACCTAGAAGGACAAGGGCAGCAGGTACATGGGAACACCACCACCTCCAAGTTTCCCTCCAAGTCACTCACCATCCTGACTTAGAAATATATAGCCATTCCTTCACTGTCGCTGGGTCAATATCCTGGAATTCCCTCCCTAATGGTGTTGTGGGTCAACCCACAGTAGGAGGAACGCAGTGGTTCAAGAAGGCAGCTCACTACCACCTTCTCAAGGGCAATTAGGGATGGGCAAGAAATGCTGGCCAGCCAGCGACGCCCACATCCCACAAATGAATAGAAAAAAAAAAAGATTTTTGTTGGGTAAATGTATCGAGGGATATGACGCAAAAACTAAGAGCTGGAGTAGAGGTATAGATTAGACATTATATAATTGAATGGCAAAACAGGCTTGCAGGCTGAGTGGATAACTCCTTTTTCTGTGTTCCTATGCTTCTGTAATTTCAGTGGTCCTCAGGTAATGCATCTCAATTATGGAAATAACCTTCACAAAAGATACTTCCCTACACTCAGTCCTTTATGTCTTGAGTGAAAATTTGTGATACAGATATTCAGGCGACAGCCAAGTTATCTTCTATGTATAATAATATGAGAGACAACATCCCCGTTTAACCAAAAAAATGCCTTTAGCTCACGGACATACTTATTATGATTCACACGCTTGCATATTCTATTTTTCTTTCAAAGCTTTGCATTGTGGAAATGAACTGTCTGTATCTAATTAACAAAACAATCAGCCATGTTAATTATTGGTTTTGTCTGCCTTGAAGAATTATGTGAACAATCAAATCCTGTTGTAAGTTGTTGAAATAGGCTGTCTTGGACAACTCAACTGATTTCGTATTGACTGGAAGTGTCATTTGGAGTTGCACATATAATGAAAATCACTTAATAGATATTTTTGTAATATGTTGTGCATATTGAAATATGAAAATCATATATGTTTTAAAAGCATGCTTTTTGTACATGGTAACTTAAAATATCCCTAGTAATCCCTGTTGAGACAATGTACTGACACTTAAGGGGCATGATTTTACATTCGCGAATCAAGAAAGCTCAACAAGTGTAACACATGGCCTGCCTGATTGCCAACTCATCCATCTGACTCTTGTCTCCCCCTTCGAAAGGGGAAAATGGAATTGTCAGACATCCTGCCAACCCTTGGTCCTATTGAGGCCCTAAATGTCACTTCGATGGCTCATCCCATGTACTCCTTCCCCAACTAATAGCCCCAAAGACTGGAATAATGCCAGAATCCAGCAGAGGAGGACTGAAATAAATTTACTATGTTTCAATAAAATTGCCACTAATTCTTCTATATTCCAACAAGTATAGGCCCAAACTACTCAACGTCTCCTTACAAGACAGTCCCTCCACATTGGATAGAGGGGAACCAGTAAATATTTTGTAATTGGAATTCCAGAAGGAGTTTGACAAAGCAACTCACAAAAGCTTAAGCCATAAGGTAAGCAGTCATGATATTGGAAGTACTATATTGGTGTGAATAGAGAATTGGCAAATGGCAGGAAACAATGAGTGGGGATAAGGGGTTCGGTTTCAGGTTGGTGATCTGTAACCAGCGTGGTTCCACAAGAATCGGTGCTGAGACAGCAACTGCTCACAATACAGATTAATGACTTGGAGGAAGGAAGCAAATGTAGAACATCATAAAAAGTAATTCTTATTCTTGTCACTGAATGAGAGGTGATGTGCTGAAACAGTCACTCTGATTCCAACTCAGAGCCTTCAGAACTCCACCCAATGTAATTTTTTTTATACAGTTATTTTCATGATGCACATGGAGTACAACAAGTGTGTTTTAATTCTTGGATAAATTTTATAAACAGCAATGCTACTTAGAGAAATAGAATTTATTATGACTTGCTACAAATCAGAGGATGCCAAATGACAGAAACATACAATTGGACAATCTGAACGGGATCAAAAATTATTTTTTCTTATTCATTTACAGGATGAGGGGATCACTGGCTAGGTAGCATTTATTGCCCATCCCTAGTTGCCCAGAGGGCAGTTAAGAGTCAACAACATTGCTGTTGGTCTGGAGTCACATGTAGGCCAGACCAGGTAAGGATGGCAGTTTCCTTTCCTAAAGGACATTAGTGAACCAGATGGGTTTTTCCAACAATCAGCAATGGATTCATGTTCTTCATTAGACTCTTAACTCCAGATATTTATTGAATTCAAATTCCACCATCTGCCATGGCAGGATTCGAACCCAGGTCCCCAGAACATTATCTGGGTCTTTGGATTAACAGTCCAGTGATAATGCCACTAGGTCACCAGGGAATAAACTGACAGTTTATGAAGGGACAATGATTTGACAGTTGTAACTTAACATATTAATAGCATTATATCAGAAATATTCAATAAAAGTACCTAGAAAGTCAGTGAATAACATCGATAAAGCTTAACAACTTCAATTGGAATCATACAATAAGAATATAATTAAAGGAGGAGGACTAAGTATTAATCCATCTCTTTCATATTTTTTAAATTGGAAATCTCACGTACAACCTGTTTGTCAATTCTATATTGGTCATACAAATCATGTCTCAAAACAGCGTGGAGGGTGTCATTTCCAGTCATACTTGTAGTGAAAAGTTCTGAAGGAGAGAATTAATCTCCTCTTGGAGAGGTAAGGTTTGATTAGGGACAGCCGGCATGGCTATGTCAGAGGGAGACCATTCTTAACAAATTTGATTGAATTTTTTGAGGAGGTGATTCAGGTGTGTAGGTGAGGGTCATGCAGTTGATGTTGTTCGTGTGGATTCCAGCAAGGTCTTTGGCAACGTCCCACATGAGAGACTGAAATGGAAGGTAAAACCACATGGCTAACTAAGCAAGGTGGATCCAAAAAGTGGCTTAGTGGTAGGAGACACAAGATGGCGGTAAAATATTATTTGTGTGTTACAAGGTTAGCATCCAGTGGTGTACCACAGGGATCGGTGCTGAGTCCTTATTATTCATGTTATATGTAAACAATTTGAATGAGAATGTGGAGGACAACGGTGTATAATTTTACAGTGAAGGACAGGAGGTTTAGAGGAGAATTTATGAAAACATCATTCACCCAGAGGGCAGTGGGAATCTGGAAGGCACTGCCTGGGAGAGTTGTGGAGGCAGGAAACTTCACAATCCTTAAAAAGTATGTAGGTGAGCACTTGAAAAGTCAATGCATTCAAAGTTATGTATGGAACAAGTGCTGGAAATTGGGTCAACACAGACTCAATGGATGGAAGGGCGTCTTCTGTGCAGTATGCATCTAATATCAGTTACTCTCCAGTAGATCAACCTATGTAACTTTGACTTTTAGTTTGGAATGTTTGACCTCTATGGTACTGTTAGTGTGGAATGTTTGACTTTATCAAACATCCAGAGCCTGGAAGTGACAACAATGATTTCTAAAAAGAATTTGCTGAGTCAGCATATGGATTTATACCAGGGATTTTTGGCAAATCCCGATTGTTTTTTAATGGTCAAATATGGCAGGATGAGAAAGCAAAGATTCCAAGATGGCGCTGAAGCATAGCAACTCTTCGCAAGCTCTCTGCAACAGATCTAAATCTTACATATCTTGCAATTATTCTGCTCTTTTAAAACTCAATTCTAAGTCTGTTAAAATTATTAACAATGTTCTCTTTGCTCTTTATGCACCTTCTCTGCAGCTGCAACACTGTATTCCTCACTTTATTCTATTAGCCTTATGCACTCTGTATGGTACAATCCACCTGTACTGCACTCAGAACAAAACTTTTCACTGTACCTAGGTAAATGGGACAATAATAAATCAAATCAAATCAAATCAAAGTAGACCAGAGACAAGAGAGTTGGAGATGGAGCTGCATGGTGAGAAAACTTAAGGACGGCAGCTCACAGGGTATAGTTCGCCATTGAACTATGTAGTTGGAGGCTCTGCTTTACTTGGAAATTGCCACAAAGATCTCTTACCTGTTTCAACACCAAAGCAACCTAAGACAAGGTCATGCACAACCTTGCCTGTCACTATCAAAGTCACTGTGGACTCTGAATGTTTGTGCCTAGTGTTTGCTTAGAGAGAGTTTCACATCGAGAGGCTCCTGTATTCATGGCCTTCCCATATTCGGTGAATTCTTTGGAGCACTCATGTTCTCTATGTTATTAACCACAGCATTTTGGCAACCAAAACAATACATGGTATTCCAAACGCACTCTAATAAGATAAGTTAACAATCAGGTCTGCCATGATCTTACGAACGAAGGAGCAGCTTGGGGAGACAAATGGACTACTCCTGCTCCTAGTTCATATGTTTGCAAGAATGTATGTTTGTATAAATAAGTTCAGCTTACCTCAACTACTTTTCATTTCTAATCCTCAAAAAGTAAGCACTTGAATTGGTTTGCATTTTTAAAATTTATTAACATGTCTTACTACAGTTTTAACTGATTTGTGTAATTATAACTCCTCTGTCCCCACTTAGATTCTTAGATTTCCAGGAACAGTAGCACCGCTTTTCCCCAGCATGTAATACTCAACAAATATCTCTTTGAAATTCATATGCCAATTATATGTCCATTCGGCACATTTGTTATTATCCTTTTGTAATTTATTGAATACCTTATCATCATTGCCCAACCTCTCACCATGCAAAATTTTCTTTTATCTCCAACTTAGAAATAGTGTAAATAACACCAAAGCGTAAACCATGAATGACAGTTTAAAACAAAGGGATTCCAGCATTGATGCTGAGGAATGTTAGTTTCTCATTTTTGTCACACTGAATAGCTACCCTTTAAACCTAGATCACAGAATGCCTACAGCGTGGAAACAGGCCCTTCGGCCCAACAAGTCCACACTGACCCTTTGAGCATCCCACCCAGACCCGTCCCCCTATAACCCACCTAAGCTACACATCAGAAACCTGAATTGATGTTTCTCTGTAGTCAACTTCCTATTCATTCAATACTTGTCCCTTAAGTCCTCCTGCTTGGATACTATTTGATAGTCTATTAACTTGCAGCTTATCAGGGGCCTTTTGGAAGTGTTAAGTTACATCTATTACATTGCCTTTGTCCATTAGAGGAGATACAAGTTACTCTAATCCCATTCCTCCATGGATGAAAACATAAAATAAAAAATGTTTTCCAGTTAGCAATTTAATACTTTATCTGTATTAAGTCTTATACAAGTAGATCTATCAACCAGGTTTATTAATACAATTATTGGTCCATTATTAAAATAAAACTTATTTGATAGAGATGAAATAATTGGATAATATATACAATCAATAATATAGAAGTATAAATGCATATCCTGCTTGATTTCTCCAACACTCAGATAACCTCAGTTTTCAGGAAAAGTGTAAAAAAACAAATTTATCTGCAGAATTTGGATTTCTGCAAAAAAAAGGTCAGTGTGTTATTCTTCAAGGCAAAAAGATAAAGTGTAGGATGCTCTGTGATCTGATAGCGTGACATACGTGGTCATTACAATTATGTACAGTTGTTTCTGAAGTCATGCAGACAGAGCTTGATCAGGAAATACAATCTTGAGATGTTCGTTCAATCAATCTTTCCAAAGAACCATTTGGTTTCACTCTGAACTCAAAAAGAGGGTTTTCTTCAGAGGAATGGGAGAGCTCAGCTGGGCAGCATATTTTTTAAAGCAGGCTTTGCTTCAACTTATTTTGTTCTCAGCTGGCATCCCTTCCACTGAAACAACTAAAATAAAAATATTGCTAAGTCAATCTCTGTTCAAAAACAGCACCATCAGGAGTGTGCAGCAAATTATGCAGTTATCAAAAGTTATGAGATTTGTAGGAAGCTTTATTAAGATGCTCTAATAAGGGCAGTCCACTTTTAATGACCTCTTTTAATGGAAAAACCCCAGGCATTTCCACAAAATTTGAAATAAATTCATTTTCCAAATCCTTCAAAATTTAAGTCCTTCAAGCAATGTTAAATGTAAAGCATTTTGCACCCTGAATTTAGCTAAACATGATATTCCCTTTTGAAATTGAAGTTATTTATTGTTATGTTTTTGCTTTCCACCTGAACATTTTCAGCTTTGATTTTAAGTAATAATCTTTCCTGTGGGATTTTAGTCATAGTCTTTGAAGGTTACCATATTGGATTACTTACCACAGTTCCTTTAGATAATGACTTCCACAAAGCCTTTTAGGAATCTAAGTAACAACAACAAAAAAAGAAAGCTGGCTTGAAATAACTTTAAAATCGTTTAATTCAGTTTCTTCATACGTACTTTCAATGAACTCATCATAAAATCAATTCTTTGACAGCCTTGGACATCTTTTATTCATGGGTATAAAATGACAGAGCATCGTCAAGAGTGAATGGAGAAATTTATCAGGCAGACTTTTCCTGATGTGATTGTATGCTAACTGTTGGTGCTCAGATTGGTGTTTTGCAAGTAAATCTCAGATTTTATTCTAATGATTAGTTTCAATATTTTGACATGGAATCGCAGTAAGAATGAACTGGCGTGTAATTTCTGTATCTATTTTACCACCCTTATAGATTTGAATGCTATATTAGGCTGGGATGCTTCTGAACAACCACCCAACATTTGTTAATCCGTCCTCACTTATAAATTGGCCGGCAAGAAACTTGCTGCCACGACCACATTTGGAAATCAAATCTGCCCCCATGAATCAATCTTCACCCAAAAAACTTCAGTAAGTGCAACCCTATGTTCTTGGCTTGACCAAACTAACCAACAATTCTCCATCAGTCATAATCTTCCTTCTCCAGTAATTGAGATGTTGCAATTGTTCAAGTGGCATTAATGCCGCAATAAACAAAAGTAAACAATTCCTTTTAGGAACCATAAGGCCATAAGACATAAGAACAGTAGTAGGCTATTCAGGCCATTGAATCTGCTCCACCATTCAATGAGATCATCGTTGATCAAACAGTTCTCAACTTTACTTTCTTGTTGTTTCATCATACCCTTGATTCCTCTACTGATTAAAAACTGTTTGCCTCAGACTTGACTACACTTAATGATCCAGCCTTGACAGCAATCTATGGTAAATAATTCCATTGACTCACTACCTGCCGAGAGACAAAATTCCTCGTCATCATTGTTTTAAGTTGACAATGACTAACTCCTAGATTATGCCCTCCTCCTAGACTCCACCACAAGGGGAAACAACATCTCCACAAACATCCTGGCAAAAAGAATCTTATACAATCCAAACAAGACAACCTCTCATTCTTCTAAACTGCCATGTGCACAGGCCCACGAAATCAACCCCTCCTTTTAAACAAATCCCTCCATACCCAGGATCAAGCTCTGGATTGCCTCTAATCCCAGCATCTCTTTTGTTAGATAAGGGGGCCAGAATCATAAACAATGTTTGAGGGGTGGTCTGATTAGTGCCTTGCAGTAAAAAAAAGAAGAAAATTAGACTGGAATGATGATCATGCATGAATATTTTGTTAGAAGGCAAATGCGAGAGCATCTAGCCAGTGTCTTTTTAAATAAAGAAACTGTTCCCAGTCTCAGGCCACTTCCTGTTTCTGTTTTCTGAATCTCAAGAAAAATGCATAATGTGGTTGAAGAGCTAACACACATTGAACAGAGCTGAGAAGTTGAATAAACCAAAGCGCAAAATCTGTCTACTTGTTTCCCAGAGATGAAGTATTTTTATTGACAATAACAATCATAAAATCATTTATGTTGAGTTGAGTCTGATTACAAAGTTAGTGCCAAGGGAAATGGAATGGATTGCAGACAAAATATATCAGAAGTGATTGTGGAGCTGTTTCTTTTATCATCAGAAATCAATAGTTTCACAAAGGCGGCTAAGCAGACCATGTTAGACCACATCTCACTGTTAATTTACCCACTGAGCCTCTAGGAAGTGCTGATTAAGTTAGTGTTTCTTACCTAATTTTCTTAGCATAGCTAAAATCCTACCTTCTGTATTTATCTTATCTGATCACGTCAAATGGATCAAATCATCTCCAACTACCGTTGAGACATCAATCGCCTCAACCTCTCCATCCCTCTCACCCACTCCAACCCCTCCCCACAGAACATGCAGCCCTCCGCTCCCTCCGCTCCAACCCCAACCTCACCATAAAACCCGCGGACAAGGGAGGCGCAGTTGTAGTAAGGCGCACTGACATCTGCATCGCCGAGGCCAGGCACCAACTCTCTGACACCTCCTCCTACCGTCCCCTTGATCATGACCCCATCCCCGACCACCAAACCATCATCTCCCAAATCATCCACAACCTCATCACTTCAGGTGACCTCCCACCCACAGCCTCCAACCTCATCATTCCCCAACCCCGCACCGCCCGCTTCTATCTCCTTCCCAAAATCCACAAACCTGACTGCCCTGGTCGACCCATTGTCTCCGCCTGCTCCTGCCCCACCGAACTTATCTCCACTTACCCCAACTCCATTTTGTCCCCCTTGGTCCAGGAATTCCTCACCTACATCCATGACACCACCCATGCCCTCCACCTCCTCCAAAACTTCCGATTCCCTGGTCCCCAAGACCTCATCTTTACCATGGAATTCCAGTCCCTACACACTTGCATTCCCATGCAGATGGCCTAAAGGCCCTCCGCTTCTTCCTGTCCCGCAGGCCCGATCAGTCCCCCTCCACTGACACCCTCATCCGGTTAGCTGAACTCGTCCTCACCCTTAACAACTCCTCCTTCAATTCCTCCCACTTCCTACAGACAAAAGGGGTGGCCATGGGTACCCGCATGGGTCCAAGCTATGCCTGCGTCTTTGTAGTCTACGTGCAACAATCCCTCTTCCAAAGCTACACTGGCCCTATCCCCCACCTCTTCCTCTGTTACATCGATGATTGTATCGGCACCGCCTTGTGCTCCCACGAGGAGATCAAACAGTTCATCCATTTCACTAACACCTTTCACCCCAACCTTAAGTTCACCTGGACCATCTCCGATACCTCTCTATCCTTCCTGGACTTCTCTGTTTCCAACTTTGGCAACCACCCGGAAACCGATATCCATTTCAAGCCTACTGACCCCCACAGCTACCTAGAATACACATCCTCTCACCCACCTTCCTGCAAAAATGCCATCCCCTGTTCCCAATTCCTCTGCTTCCACTGCATCTGCTCCCAAGATGAGCCATTCCACTCCTGGACATCCTGCAACCGCAGGAAGTGCTACCTGCCCCTACACCTCCCCCCTCACCCCCATCCCAGGCCCCAAGAAGACCTTCCACATCAAACAGATGTTCACCTGCACATCTGCTAATGTGGCCTCCTCTACATCAGGGAAACCAAGCTGAGGCTTGAGGACCGCTTTGCGGAACACCTACGCTCGGTTTGCGACAAACATCTGCACCTCCCGGTCGCGAAACATTTCAACTCCCCCTCCCACTCCTTGGACAACATGTCCATCCTGGGCCTCCTGCAGTGCCACAATGATGCCACCCGAAGGTTGCAGGAACAACATCTCATATTCCGCTTGGGAACCCTGCAGCCCAATGGTATCAATGTGGACTTCACAAGCTTCAAAATCTCCCCTCCCCCTACCGCATCCCAAAACCAGCCCAGCTCGTCCCCGCCTCCCTAACCTGTTCTTGCTCCCAGCTCTCCACTCCTCCCATCTCAAGCCCCAATCCCATCTCCTACCTACCAACCTCATCCCGCCTCCTTAACCTGTCCGTCCTCCCTGGACTGACCTATCCCCTCTTTAACTCCCCACCTAAACTCACCTTTACTGGCTCCACCCCCACCTCTTTGACCTGTCTGTCTCCTCTCCACCTATCTTCTCCTCTATCCGCCTCCCACTCTCTCCCTATTTATTTCAGAATCCCCTTCCTCTCCCCCATATCTGAAGAAGGGTCTAGACCCGAAACGTCAGCTTTCCTGTTCCTCTGATGCTGCTTGGCCTGCTTCATCCAGCTCTACACCTTGTTATATCAGATTCTCCAGCATCAGCAGTTCCTACTATCTCTTTACCAAATGTTGTTGGTGGGATTCTATCAACTTAGCCCCTGCTAAAATGGTAGGATTATTAATGGGTCCGGAGCCAATCTGCAACAAGCTTTGCTGTAGTAGCTTTTTCTTAATCATGACCTAGCTTTAGCAAATAAAAACTGAAAGAACTGCAGGTGCTAGAAATCAGAAACAATAATTGAAATTGCTGGAAAAACTCAGCAGGTCTGGCAGCATCTGTGGAGAGAAATCAGAGTTAACGTTCCAGGTAGAAGGAGCTAGGGCCAGGAAGATAGTGTCTCTTCCAGGATGAGAAGGGAGGCTCAACCAGCTTCAGAGCAGGCATGATTGAAAATAAATCCCCCCATAGCAGCTGGTGAATATAAATTCATCTAATTATGTCAAAAAAATCTCCAATACCGTGTTACCAAAACTACACGCTATTGAATTTCAGCACGAGCTTGTGTTTTTCATCTTTCATTGGCCCTTCATACGTCTTGACTGAGGGTATTAGGAAGGGACCTGAGGTGTCCACAGGAGAGGCTAAGCATTGCACTAACATATTTATTCACTTCAGGGCATTCAGAATCACAGGTGGATTGAGTGGCAAATGGTGAAGAGCACACCACAAGTGGGAACAGCAGATGGTGGAGGCAGAACAGCCTCCATCAGAGGGAACAGGACACTGGATTAGCTGGATGTAGACGAACAAAGAGGGAATTTGGAAAACAGCAATGGGAAATGTCTGTGCTGTTGTCAATATCTTAAGATGCAGTGCACGCTTTTGGACTGAGAGTGAAGGAGTATACCACCAGAATGAGTATCATGATGTTTAAAACATTTGTGTTGATGACTACCTCCATGAAAGAGTAGCCCCTTCCTTGGAGAGTCAGATGTGCCAGACCACTGAGCACATGCTGGCCTAGACCAATGTCCCGCACAATCAGATGGCCATTTTAACAACGGTTGAGTGAACCAGCAGTGAGTGGGCTCAATGCTTCACTGACACGCTGCCAAATGCTCATCAGCTCTTGACAAGCAATGAAACATAGTTGAGCTGTGAGAGAGCAGCTGAAGAAAGGACACATGGGGCTCTTCTCAAGGCACACCCACTTCTCAGCCCACCCAGTCAAAAGTACACATATTGCATTCTGCTTAGATGACCAGGTCTAGCCCTTCACAGTTACAGGTCAGGTAGTCTTTGATGGAGCTCTCATGGCCTCCAAAATCCAGAAAATATCCATCATGGGCTTCTTAGCTGTTACAGGTCGCACCACACAGAAGTAATAAACAAAAAAATTAGTAGTACTAATGTTTCATTATTGATCATGATTTCAATAAAAGCATGATCTTCTGTGAACTGTTCATTGTCACAAACACCATTTTGTTACATCCTCCATTCACCCAGGTCAGTTAGTTTGTGATAAATAGAATGAATAACCTTGATGTAGAGAAAAGGGTATGATTGTAATGACCAGCTGGTCGATCACTGGAATGAGGTATGTTTGAGGTGGTCACAAGTTTACTAATGGAATCCCCAGATTTCTGCCATTTTTAACTAAATGAGCCTTGATAAGTCCACTACGGGTTCCTCTTATAGTCAGGTGAGTGGATACTGGCAACTGAGTTTCCACTTTGGTGTAGGAACCTAAGTGCTTTTCACTTTCTTGGTAGCACCAAACCCCTCTGCAGTTCCAAGTTGTGGAGGGCATGGGAGACCACAAGATGCTGGTGACTCTTGCTGGGGCACATTGAAAGATTCGTCCAGATCTGTTGAAATTTGAAGTCAGTTGTCTCAGTTTCCCAGCAACCAGCCTTTAAGGCTGTGTTGTGGAGAGAAAACCTGCACTGAGATTGTCAAAGAATGAAGATATCATGGCAACTCCTTGGAGGTCTCCTGGGCAGATTGTATCATGACCCTGCAGTGCTCATGGAGAAAAAGTGGAATTTCTAGTTGGCCAGGGGCATTTTGATTTCCAAAAGCCTGAAGTCAGTCATCACTGGATCTGTGGAAATCTAACCAAAGCAATTAAGCTGACATTCATCTGGGTTTAAATAGTTTCATTTGTGGTAAAATTGATATAATAGGCAGCATTAGTAAAACAAGGCATTTTGGACCCTGGATGATGCAGTTGTAGGTGCTTGACTGTGATATCCTGGAGGTATTTCCAGTGGATCACTTAAGGAGCCAGAAGTAAAAACAAAATATCAGGGCTTGGTGACAATGCATACTGGCAAGTTGTGGCAGTCTAGTGCTCTTGTGTAAACATCCAGTTCCAGAAAGCTACTGATATCTGCTACGACCTCCAAGATGAGTGAACATTTGCAGAATTGTTGCTCTGACACAATGAGGAAACTCACTTTGCCTTTAAACCCTGTGTTGGGGAGAGCACTTTCTTTAGGTGCAGCTTTGTGTTTGCCCCCTCTCTCCCTGGGAGCTGCATATGGCTACAGAGAAGGCTGTTACTGCACTGCTCTTGTTGTTGTTACCATTGGCCGATATCATTTCATTCTGCTGCTCCTCCTCGGTGGTCTCACATAATGTTGCAGAAATTTAGATGCAGGTGAGTCGCCTCAAAGATACAACTGCCTGTGAAACAAATGATTTTAGCCTGGAGCAACTAAGCCTGTCAACACTAGCCTTTCATTGTGGCTAACCACAAACTTGCTGTTTTTAGTAGTCAAAGCGCTACAAGTAGACTGATTTCTATCAACAGTACTCCCACTGTGTAATCACTTCCTTCACGGAATAAAGAAAAATGATGGAACTCATATGTGGGTAGTTGAAACCAGAATGTAGGGCTATGAGCAAATTTTACTGATTACCTTTATATTTTACTTTATATCCCTACAGCTGGAGAGAGGTTCCCACTTGCCTCCAAATCTGACTGGGCAAAGCTGGAAGATAACAGGATGATGACCAGGTCTGACCAATGTCACTTCTGTTAATAATGGAAAAGTTCTCAATAGGTATTTTATATCTGCCTTGTTATAACAAGGTGAGGAGGGTGAATTGACTTCCTTCTTTATAAGATAACAAGGCGTAGAGCTGGATGAACACAACAGGTCAAGCAGCATCAGAGGAGCAGGAAGGCTGACATTTCGGGCCTAGACCCTTCTTCAGAAATGGGGGAGGGGAAGGGGATTCTGAAATAAATAGGGAGAGAGGGGG